>NC_041032.1:1838344-1923376 GCF_900634625.1 Parambassis ranga | reverse complement strand
TTTCCAACGACATGAATGAATTAATCATGATTTACAGTTTATCATCGTGTTTTATGTGAGAGTAAATGATGTGAATGCAGTGTAACTGCAGGAATGTGTGCACGGATAGAATCACTGCACAACAAGATGTCATAAGCAGCGATAGCCAGTAGAGGGAGGTAGAGGCACACTAATGAAAGGCCGCACAATGAGCAGCTGAGTAACCAAGTTCAAAATCTCAATTATTCTCAGCTGCTCCTAATTATGAGAGCATTGATCCGTGCATCAGTTTAGAAATGTGTTTTATTAAGAACATACCTTGACTCAACATTTACACCTAACATCAGTGTGGTTTAAGACGTCAGAAGGGAGAAAAAAAAAAGTGATACATGCTATTATATCATCAATTGCTTTCAACATTCAAAGCAGATATTTCCTCAACTCACTAATGTTTCTAATCCCCCCTCCCTGCACACACAAGACCCTGAAACAGTAATTGATAAGCAACAAATAAATCAAATGTTATTTTCCTCTGAATTATTTAGATTTGTTTACTGTCAGAAAGTAAAAACCTCAACCCCACTCCCATGTATAGTGCAGACACATTAAAACACATTCACAACCTTTGCAGTTAAAAGGACTGGTGGAGTGAAGTCTGTGTTTTTATGGTATGTGCATTTATTTATCAGTAAACCATCAGCTGGGTCATTGTAATGTAAACCAAGTTCTTGTGGTCATATATGGTTTCATTTTTTAGGACTATATATTTTGTGCAATTATCTTTACATTTGTAGTTGTGTTAGTGCACGTGTGTGTTTCTGCCTGACAGAGTGAGTACTCTTTCTAAGTGACCCACTTGTGCTCCATTACCAGAGCCTCATTAGGCTGTTGTTGTTGGATGCTCGCCCTTCTTCCTTATGGTTTGGCCTTGGATCTCATCCGCTCCCCTCAGTCCTATTACAGGACTGAGCAGTAAGCATTTCCCAAAAAATTAATACCATATCCTGAGTGTACCTAAACTTTCTGGAAGTGTAATTAGACTGGTAATGGTGGCAGTTATTTTTTTATCTGTTGTGGTTGCAAAACAGAATCCAGTTTACGTCTCTGAGTGGTGTAAAGCTACAAGCACGGTAACTCTTGTGACTGTGGCGTCTGCTTTATGGACAGGATATTGATCAGATGTGCTTGTAACTGTCTCTTTTCATGTAGTGGCTGCAATTGCAAAATGCTTTGCAATAATTAAGAGAGTAATCCAGGTTGGTAAATTACAGTCAGACATATTGCAACTGTGAGTTAATACACAGTGTGTTATGGATTTCAAATGAAAATGAAGTTGATTAGTTCTAAAAATAACGACAAGTTCGGTTCTTTACTGCAATGTAACCTCTACTGAAGAATTATATTCCTGCCAATATCATATCACATTAAGACTAGATCATAGTGTAGTTATGTATTTTATTGGTTTAGCTGCATTATACATTAAAACACATGCTCTCCCTATAGCTGGACTGCTTCAAATGTATGGTCTATGGCTTTCATCTGTCTTTATATTTCTGTCTATTAATCTAAGATTAAGACCTTACCTGTCACACAAAGAACAAAGTAAGTCTCCCTGGCTGCCATCTTTGATTCTTGGTGACATAGCGGCATAGGTCCCGATATAAGACCTGAGCACTGACCCCAGACTGTCATCTATCATTAATATGACTTTTGTTTCTGACGTGTTTGTGCCATCTGACGTCCCGGGGTTCCTTACATTTCACCTACCTGACCCCTTCATTCAAAACCTCTGACATGCTGCTGGATGTGTGTGGTGTGTTTGTGAACTCCATTCTCTTCCCTGGACAGGGTTAAGTGCGTCATGCCTAGGGGACAGGAGATATGACTATAGACAAACCATCCTTGCGTTTGGCTGTCTTAGAAATGCACTCTGTGTGCATGCATGTGTGTTTCAGAGCCATAGGACCTGAAGAAGGGTAATCATGTATAAGTTATGTCAACTAATTAAGACTGGATCCTAACCTATGGCTGACCCCAAGGAAATAACAATGCACCATCTAAAAGCCTTTGTACCAGTGGCCTCTTGGCCACACCAGAGTGTTGGATGTCCTGTGTGCGTGTGTGTTTTGGCTGGCTACTTGTGCAGGGCTACCTTAAACTGGTAACTGGAGCACGAGGAGAGAAAAACGAGAGAGCAAGAGAAAAGGACAGCAAGAGAGGGAAGGAGAAAAGAGAAGGGGCGAAAGAAAGAAAGTGCCTCTTCAGTGAAAGAAAGTAAGAGAGAGGCCATGTAATTAGGCCTAAATGAGTTTTCCACTGACCCAGTGGGTCGTGGCAGCACTGGGACAAAGATAGACTGGAGGTCAGGGAGTCACAGAGTTGGGGAGACGGGGCATGAGGTGGTCAAATGAGGAGAGGTGTGCGGCAAGGGTGCTATAGCCCTCTGTAGGTGTAGGTGTTGCAGGAGAATTTAACACTGCTTTTGCATTTCAATTTTGACTTCTTGAGTTTTTTACTGAGATTTTGATGTGATACTTTCCTTAATTCATGTAGGTAAATTCACCTTGTCCTCTGCCACAAGTTTCTCTTATTGATGACTTCTCAGGCCTGAGTGGCCATGTGTGGAGCCCTGCTGTTTACGCCATAAGTGCTCTGTAGTGGAGATGTATTACTGCCCGATTGATGACATTAATTATTTTTTATTATTAATTATTATTATTAATTATATTTTAACTAGTAAGAAAGTGTTTTAAGAATCAACTGTGTCATTTAACACTTTGTTATTATTACCAGTAGCTGTATTATTGGTAGGGATGTATTATCCGATATTACATCAGATATTAGCCCCAATATTGACTGCCACGTCAACGAGTTCCATGGAAACAAGCAAATGGTGTTGGATTGGTTTCTGGTATTGGTTGACACACAAGTATTAGTTTAGTTAATTTAATAGTTAATTAGTTAATTTCTTTGGACTTTGCACAAAGCAGACAATGCACACTGAAGGAGGCAATATATAGTTATAGTTTTTTTTTACTTTATGGTTCTTTCACAGTCCTACTGCATTCTATTAAAATACCCATGTTCTGATAAAAACACCTCCCTGACCTCCACCCGACCTCCCTATGAATATGAGACTAGAGCAAGTGACCAAATTGACCGAATTGTCCGTTGTTGTGTATGTGTTTTTTTCCTGTGTGAGGTCAGTTTGGCACAAATCAATTCAGGAAGTGGCCTCCATATGCATTTTGTGTTCTTATTGCCCACCTGTGAGTTTAACCCAAACATGATTCCACCAACCACAGGCCATTTAAGTGAACAGGCAGGAAGTGTGTTTGTGGTTAAAATGACATCACTGTCACCCGTTCGTGACCTGCAATTTGAGTTGGGTTCAAAAGGTCACTGAATAATAGCAATGAGTATTAGAAGCCTTTTACTGCAAAGAGTAGTGTTTAGCATATACGTTTGAATATGTCACAATATCCAAACATTTATTTTTTATGTAAAAGTCAACTGCTCTTATAAGTAATCAAACAATTTGTAGGTAACATAAGGAGCTCATTTGATCCCCCTTTAAAATAAAATATGATTTTTTTATCACCTGAATGTCAAAAATGTAAAACATTTGCGTTTTGTGCTTTTCATTGTCAAACAGCTACATTCATTGTATCAGATTACTGCTAATGAGATACAGAAGCACACACCAACAGAAATGCACACACAGATATAGTCACAACTTTCCTTTACCTTTCATCACACACCTCCTCCCCTCTAATATCCCTCCCTCTCCCTACATGTGCTACATGGTGGGGTGTGTGTGGGGTTATGAAAACAGTTAGGCTTAATAATTGATGTTCTGCATTTCAATCAATTTCACCACAGTGTTAGGCTAATTAAGGTTAGCGCCATCCTCCCAGGGGCTGTACATGTGTGAGGGTGTGAGTGAATGAAAAAGTGTGTGGGAGATGGTCTGTATGTGTGTGTTTTCCTGCTCCTGCGGGCTCCACGCTCCATTTTTATCTCAAAATACATGGGAATTCTCTATTTCAGGAACAAGAGATGAGACATTCTCTCTCTCTCACTCTCTCTCCTCGCTCTCTTGCTATTTCTCTTCATCTCTTTCCCACAAATCTTTCTGTCTCTTGCTCTCTTCCTCCCCTCTCTCTCCCTAGGCAGGATCCTAAATGCAATTAACACAGCCGCTTTACTGCCTGCTAATTATTAACACACACACACACACACACACATCCATCTCACACACACACACCAGAAATTATTTTATGTTGGACTAATTTAAAGTTCATTGATGATTGTTTTAATTAATTAAATAAGAAAAGTACACACTTTAAGAAATGCCTGGCTGCCAGGGGTGCACTGCAGGCATTAGCATATGAAGGTAATAATTATCCTCTGTGTGCGACTCACCTACAACACCATTTATATGAGTGTGTGTGTATCTGTGCATATTTCACCCCAGCCATACAACCTTAAGGTGTGTGTAAGTGTGAATCTGTGTGTTAATGAGTCTTTAAACCCTCTCTGCCAGTATTTACCATTAACTGGAATAACTAAAGAGTCCAATTAAGAAGCAGAGACAGCTTTATGTGCAGCAAATTTGTTTCTGTATTAAATAGGGGCCATACTTCCCAGAGGACCCCGGCCCTCACCTACTGTAGACCAGTTTAAAGTGCTTCTATGTCAATAATATATTTGGCAAATACCACATATACATTAAGGGTGCTGGGTCAAGCTACTTTTTACACTGAAATTAGTGCGTTTTTAACATTTTAAAACTTCTGTCACAAGTGTTTAGCTGCTAAGGCTCCAATAGGTAGCAGTGTAAACCATCTGTTTGTGTCTCAATCACTATTTGTATGATTTTAAGCAGTGCTTCCTCATTCAAAACTGACTGAAGTATAGGAGAAAAAATCTGAGTACACCTTTTCATTAGACTAAGGCCAGATGTTGGGGTTTTGTTTTTGTGTGAAATGTTCTTCACCACAGTTCTTACCAGTGCTGGCTTGATAAGGCTGGATAGGGGCACAGACATAGCTTTAGGTTTAGAGGCCTGCTACTTTAACAAAAGGCAGTCAAATAAACCACAAGTGCACTTAAGCATTTGAAGAGAGCATTACCTCTACAATTATTGCATCAGCTAAATTTGTCACTTTGTCTGCTGAACAGAGCCGTAGATCAGTCTCTTCAATTCAATACATTCGCTTTGCCTAGATTCTGTTTTAATTATAATTCTCAAACTACGATGTGAGGTGAACCATCTCCAAACAAAGACATATACAGTGGTAAAAGACAGAGCTGTAAGATGACTTGATACATGCTGTGAAGAACTGATCTAGTTCTTATGTATGAGAAGAGTGAATAGATCCCATATGTGACCTCAAGTAATTAGACATCAGGGTGTGTATTTTGACAAAGGATAGGAAGAAGGGCCAAACAAAAGAGATGGAAAGCTGGATGGAATATAACTAACAGATGAAAGAGAGCTGAACAGTAAAAGATTTCCATAGGAACATGTGTGTCCGTGCATGTGGTCTCAGGTGTTAAAGTGCACTCCCATTACACTTAAGAGTTGTGAGACTACGGCCAGAGACACAATGCCACCGCTTTGCACCTCTTGGCCTCTCCTCTGCTCATCTCATTTCCTGTTTTTTCATTAACTTCTTTTGTCATTGTCCCTATGCATTGATATTACATTTTGGTAGATTCAATGGCTTACTACAACTAATTAAATAAATTATGCATTAGTTTAGTGATGCTGTGTTTCTACAGTAGCTGCCACTATATTTGCTTTGGCCTTGCCAAACCATAATATCATAGTGTTACGTTTACTTTTAATATTACTGGTTTCATTTTAATTGCAAGCTAATACTACCTTTCCTAGAGAGATCCCATCAAAAGTCTGTCTGTATGCTGTCAATGCTGAGGCAGGTGAAGGTGCATCAGGCTTAGGCAGGACACAATCACAACTCCCTATATGAGGCTCTCCCAGTGAAAATGAAGCACTGGTGTTTTCCAGTTAGGCCTCCTGCCACAGCTCATGTGGCAAGTCACCAAGTATGAGGCCAACCTCATCAATGGCTCGGTTTACCATGATGTCTAAACAGCATTGGTTACTATGGGATTGGAGCCTAGTCACTGCCCATCTTTGAACTGCTGAGGGAATACAGATGTGCCAAAGCCGTTGCACCAGTCCGGGCCACAGGAAGAAAATGGATGGCAGTGGTTGCTGTACATGATGCAATATCTGCCTGACAACACCGTGACATAGTGGAGCACATCCAACAAGGTAGTGGGAGCTTGGAAAGGGGATAGGACACATGTAAAACAAACAAGTTCTACGGTGCTTGGTAGCTGAGCTGGAGCACAAGACGACAGCCACTAACGTCCTGCATCTTGAGAACTTAATGAAAAACCCACTTCCACTTGTATGCTGAAAAAGGACTAACGTCAGGCCATATTGTTGTGTATTGTGCGTGTATGTGTGTCTGAAATATTCTTCTGTTATTCTCATTTTAGCCTGACCATTATGCGTGTGCGTATGTGTGCACGTGTGTGTGTGTGTGCTTGAATGAATACATGAACATGTGACTGTCACGGATAGGGGGTGTATTTGTGCACATGATTGTGTGAGTGAGTGAATGAATGAATGTGTGTGGCTGTGTGTGTGAGTGAGTGGAGGCCCCTGGCCAGGGCCATCCGTTATTGATGCTCCCGCCTCAGGGTATGTCGGGGGAAATGGATGTGCGTGTGTGTGGGAGTGTGCTTGTGTGTGTGTACAGGGGGTCATGGTGTGTCGTCAAACGGCGGCTGGTGAAAGATGGCCAGCTCTGATATGATCAGTCATCTGGTTGATCAAGATGTACTACTGCCGCCTCGTCGCAGTTCTCTCTTTAAATTTCACTGTTAACTTGCTCTTTCACTTCTCTTTTTTCTCTCCCCCTCTTTGTCTCTTACCTGTGTGTCTCTTTTTATTCACTTCAGTTTCACTGTTCTCTTTCTCTCTGGACATTACTGTAGTTACAATCAGCAGCATGTTTCTATCCTTCTGTCCTTATGTTGTTCTGGTTCTCCTTTTTTTCTACCACAGTTTTCTGTCATCAACTGTAACACAGTCTGGGTATTATCTTGTGTGTCTGACCTGACTTTGTGGTTTGACAGTATTGATGACCACATGTGTTGTCTGCCCGTGTGTCTTTATACTCTGCAGTTTTTTACCTCTTATGTCACTCAATATTGTTCTCCCTCTGTCGTCTACCTCTCCTCTTGTGCTTCTGTCTCTCCTGCCATCGTCTTTCTCTTCCTTTCATTAAAGTGTCAAATTACATACACACACACACACACACACAGCCAGAAACATTAAGACACAATCACACTTATATTACGCAGTAACTCACACAGATGCTCAGAAGTGCATGCACACGACACGCATGAGACACATGCACATATCGTTCAAGAGAAACAGACACACACACTGTGGTAAGTAGGTAATGTGCTTTGAGTCTGTGGTTAAGTTTAAAACACCAGTGTAAAGTGCTCTGTCCTGTGGTGAATAGCTAAGGGGCTTCAGAGAGTTTGGTTTTTGAACCTTAAGGCACTGTTGTTTTCTGTGGTCAAAAGATAATGGGGTTTTACAGTGTGGTTCAGAGCTGTGTGCATGTGCGTGCATGTGTATACATGTATTTTTGACAGGATGAGTGATTAGCACCTGCAGCAATTTAATTTAAAAAAGTTTACATTTACACTACAAGTGCATTGAATTTGCAAGGAGTAATGGTCATGCAGTGGGTTGGTATGCAGATATATTGTGATCAGTACCACTTACTGTATCAGTAAATGTTCCATTTACATAGTTACTGTTTATTGTGTGTACTGAGTATCGACGCATGTCATCTTAAATCACTCATCACTGCATCAGTGTTTTTTCTGTGGGAAATGGATAATGTCTTTACAATGTGTGGGTTAGAGTCAGAACCACCACAGTTCACTGTGCACTGACCCCAGCTGATGCATAATGTAAGAGCACTGACCACACTGATGTATTAGTGGACTAAATGGCTGTAATAATGGTGCTCAATGCAGGGCAGGAGGCACTAAGAGGCCTGAAAAGTGCTTTAAGTGAAGGTGTGGAACAGTGATTGGCTATGATAGGGGGGATGAGTGTTGGCTTTCTTATACTTGTGAGCACCAATGTTTAGATTGACAAGGAAATCCATCACAAGTGAGGACACTTCTCAAGAAGTCAGTGCTCCTCCCCCAATAGTCACACAGTGGGTGATCTGCGTGAATCTGCTGGCCAACAACAAAGGAATAATCACATTTGAGTAGCAAATCTTTTGCATTCTTCATCAATATGATTTGACATCTTTAAAGCACCATCCCTTACTTGTTGTGTTGGACTTGCATTAATAAGAGAATAGTGACAGTTCCATAATGATGGCTGCAGGTATTTAGAGTTACTAGGTATATAACTATAACAAGTGTGTGTGTCAGTATGTTATCCTGACATGTCTGTCTGATTCATGTCAATATAGTCTAATGTACAGCATGCCCAGTATACACTTTCTCTCTCTCTTCCTTGCCTCATCCATTTGTTATCCCCTGGTCTCCGCCGTCCTCTCATAGTTCTCCAGTGTCTAGCCCAAATTGTAAACAACTGTCATATCTTAATAGTTGTACCAAAGAGGGCACGCAGACACACACACACAGGCACACACTCCTGAACATATCTCATCAATGTTTCAGATAGAGGGCTGAATATGAGCTACCTACACCCCATGCCTAGTCCTCACTTATTTACATCCGGCAGCCCCCGCGCCACTGAAACCTCAACACCAACATCAATGATTCATCAGCCAATGTTTTAGCAAAATGCATACCTCCTCTGTCGATACAGAGCAGGAGAAGGAAGACAAGAAGGAGGAAAAGGCTGGACCAAGTGAGAGAGAGAGAGAGAGAGAGAGAGAGAGAGAGAGAGAGAGAGCTGAGGATGGGGAGCAAAGGAAAGATACAGGAGGACATTGAAAGTGAGAAAAGGAAAACCAGTAGCAGTGGTGAAGGGAGAATGAGAGATAAGATCAGAGAGAATCACAAAGTCTGCACCAGGGAGAAAGGAAGGGGAGAAGAATGCAATGAATGAATAAGGCAGAATAAGAGAGGATGGAAAGTTCTGAATCAGGGGGAGAAGTGAAGCAGCATCCTCTTCCTCCTACCTCATCGTTTCTTCCCCTACCTTTCTTTCTTTTCAATGTCCAACACTTGATCCCTCTTTTACGGATGAAACATGGTCTTTTTATTTTATTTTTGTCAGAAATCAATGACATTCTGCAGACACACACAGACACAGGAGTCGGATATGTCTTTTACTCTTTAGATTTCAGTAGAATATGACCCCCCTTTCCTCTTGGGGCTCTATAGTTCATGGACATTTACACATTGATTTTAAAAATGTACCTGTGTTTGTGGTATGTGTGGTTTTGTGGTGTATAGTTACATAAGAAACAAGGAAAAAGAGCCTAAAGACAAATGGATGGAAGGCATTTGCTAGTGAACGCTACAAAAATGGAGAGGCCACTTATCTTTTTTTTGTGATGATGGTTACCCACACAGGGACAGATCTGAATGCCACACCAATTCAACAGTGTGGAAATAGTTTTGAGTTTTTTATGACATTATCTACTTCAGGCTCAAAAATGTGTGGATGGTTTTTCAATCAATCAATCAATCAATCAATCAATCAATCAATCAATCAATCAATCAATCAATCAATCAATCAATCAATCAATCAATCAATCATCAATCAATCAATCAATCAATCAAGAGAATAATCTCTGAATAGACTTCAACATTAAATGAATTTGCTATTTATTAAAAACAAATTCCTGTGATCTAATCATTGTTTAACAAATAACTGTCCAATTTAGCTTTAGATTACACTTTGTTTTTCGGTCTGTTTTATGTGACCTTATTATGTTATACTTTATACATAATAATGTTAAAATACGAAATAACATAAAGCTTTAAAGCTTTACAATAGAATAGTGTAGCAATGCATACACTGAGTTACATATGTCATGATTGTACCCTAAGACTTAATGATAAGCAGACAGAAGGACGCAGGGGACAGAGACAGACAGAGATGTGGAAAACAGGGGGTAGCTGGCCTTGACTTTGAGGAAGAGTTGTCTCAGGGTAACAAGGACAAGACACTTCTGCTGTGTTCCTCTCTCTCTTTCCCTCTCTCCTGCTCTTTCTGTCTTTTTCTGTCATTTGGCGCCCAGGGTGAAATTATGATAATAAGAGAAAGGAAAAGCTATTACTGTGGCTGCTCTCTCATTATGTAAATGATATTAAACAGGCCCTCTGTGTGTGTGCGTATGTGTGTGTTTCTGGTGTGTATTCAAGCCTGAGCAGCTGAGCAGACAGGTGCATGTGTATGTTTATGAACACTGTCATGTTTGTGTCTGTGTGTGTCTGTTTACATATGTGGACAGGCTGAAAATGTGTGTGTGTGTGTGTGTCCTAGGGCTGTGGGTGCTAATCTCCACACAGTGATTACAAGGTGTCAAACTCCCCCACATTGATTATGACATGTTAATTACACGGCATGTTTCCACCTGCTTTGATGACACAACAGACACATTTAAAGGTGTAAATATCTTTGTTCATGTGGTTTTGGATCTCCACTGTGTGCCTGTGTGTTTATGTGTGTTAGACAACTAACAGTCAATGTCTCACATGATGCAGTAATTGGAGAGGCTAGCTGGGGTTAACTGCAGTATTGTATCTCTGTGTTTACCTGCAGGCGCATTTGACATATTAGCCATGATGCCGAGATGCATCATGGGAAACTGCTTTGAACATATTTTCTAAAAATGAATGTAACCTCATTGAGGAATATATATAGTAGAAACTTACAGTAGCCACCCATTTGCTAAATTTTGTTCAGTTATTAAGCAAATAGGAATTATACAGGAAGATTATACAGTGAGATAATCATGCAAACATTTGAAATGATTTTTTTCTGACAACACTGGACCAGTAATGAAATGCAGAATTGTGATGATAATCAATAGCTATTGTTTCACCCGAATTTACACCCAGCCTTTAAGCAAAGCACACAGGGAGGTTCTTTGATAAACTAATTAAAATATTCTTTATGTGATTATGAACTTTTCTGCCAAATCTCTCCTTTTTCTGCCTCTTTGTGTTCGCTCCCTCTCTCCTTCTATATTTGTGTGTTTGATTGCACAAGCACTTTAATATTAGTGCAGTTATGTGTTTGTATTTGCTTGGTGGTCTGTCCTGCTCTACTCCATTGCTTGTTTATATGATTCATACCACAGGTCCTTGGGGGTTTATAAATATTGATCGCTACAAAGGATGGATAGATGCTTGATAGCCTGTCCAGGCCCTGGGAATACACACACACACACACTTCTAAATCCCTTCTTCCAAGTAGCCACAGCCCAACACACACTCCCTCTGTGTTACTTTGATTCAGAAAAAAAATGAATGAAAAATGAAAGTGTGCAATACCTTTATAAACAGCCTCCTTTTAAATAGCTTTTTTACTAGTACGACTTTTAACTTTGCCAAGAGAGAGGAATGCAATATTTTTCAGAACATCTTTGTCTTATGTATACAAATTTAAAAAGGGCCTGTAGTTCAGAATAAATCTGAAGATGAAAGCTTCTGAACTGGGTTGTTTTATTTCATCAAGAGATGGTCCGCTCAGTAGAGGAAGGTTATACCTTCTTACCAATAATAGATAAGCCCTTTTACTTGCTGTTTCTATAATCTCAATCAATCATCAGCACACTTCATCTTTTTTTTTAATCTACTGCAAACATAACGCAGACTTGTAGATGGAATTTCACATTCTCCATTAGTGTTTGGGTGTACACGTAAAGTGCCACACATGTTCAAAGCTTAAGAGAGAATGACAGGATGGCCCCTCAGAGCACACAATAGATTGAGATGATTGGATTGAGGCTTGGCTAAAAGTGCAGCAAGAACACTTGAAGAGGCAGAGTGTCTGAACCGGAATAATGGGAGGCCGAGATCAGACGCTGTTACCATGATCCCATCTGCACTGCCAGATACTTCTGAGGACACTATAAACCACCTTTCTTACACACTTTTAAAAGGTCTCCTGTGTGAGTGAAAGAGAGGGAAAGAGGGAGAAAATAATGAGATGGAAAGATGAGAAGACAAGCTGTATTTCCTAGTACCCAACTGGGTTACAAGACACTTGTAAACACTCCACAGCTTGCACACACATTCCCCCTTACACATTTTAGATTATCCTTAGTGCCCTGTATCAAGGTGGTATATTGACGGTTTCATGTGTACAGTGCCACTACATATTTTTGGTCTAGTTAATAAAGCTGTGTACTTGTGTTGTCTTTATTCTTTTAGTTTTTTGGTCAGTTGGTGCAGTCACTTTAAAATGATTTTCTGTTGTGCACAAGCAAAATGTCACAGCTCACAGCTCAGAACACCTTTTTGCACCTTGATTCTATCAAGGCTGAAAAGTTCTGGACCCTGGTTCCAAAATATTGTGGAAAACTTTACAGATGATGTTACAAGCATGTGCTTAACATGTTTTTTTGTCCTGATTTATGCATACATCTGTTCATGTGGTGAAAATCCTTATTTGTGCACAAATTCAAGGCAGGTAGACACCACTGTGTGTGTGTGTGTGTGTGTGTGCACACCACAGCTCATCTCTCATGGTGTGGGTTAGTTTCTAATTCCTAGTGACAGATAACTGGTTGGAGCAGCACTGTGTCAGCTCTGTTTACCCAGGACAGGCCTCCTGGAAATTAGACTTAACTCATAACCACAGCCGCCAATTGTCCTTCCATACACACACAGCACACATCCTGACACGTTCACGTGGGGAAAATTCACCATGCTTCATATAAATAGATAACATGCACAAACAAATATGAGAATGCACATATAAAATGTGAACACATAGAGGTATTACAGAACACATACATAGTGACACACACACACACCCTGAAACTTTCCAAGATAAACACACACAAGGCACACACACTGTACCGGAAAACAACTTATTCAGTACCTGTCACCTCTGCTTATAAATAAGAATCTGGTTTTGTCTGTGTGTGTGAGGAGAGGTTTAAGGTTTATTTGAGTGTGTTCATTTGTGTGTGTGTGTGTGAGAGAGAGAAATAGAGATGGGGTGAGCGTAGGAGCGTATCTGTCGAGATTAACCATAGTCGGTGTGGTCAGGCTCCTTAATGAAAACCAATAGAGATTCACTCTGCTTTAATGAACAACACACACACCTCAAACTCTCAATTTACACCTGCAATAAGGCTCTGTCACTCACTGTCCGTGTGTGTGTGTGTGTGTGTGTGTGTGTGTGTGTGTGTAACTAGCAGGAACAAGGGGACTTCTTCTCTTTCTTATTGTCTTTCTTTTGTTTTTCTCATTCTGTTTTTACCCTTTTTGTTTTTTTGTCTTGCTGTGTTTATGTTTTTAACGTCTGTCTTTGTGTGTAAAAATGTGTGAGTGTGCATGGCTCTGATTGTGTTTGTATGTGAACCTTGTAGAATCAATCTGGCAGGTGACACCCCTGATCTGGCTTCTGCTACCAGTAAGCAACCCTGGCAATCAGAAGCCACCAAATTAATTACCATGTGTGTGTTTGTCATTGAGCTGCAGAGCGTATACACACTCTCAAACACACGCACACGTACACACATGACACTGTCGGCAGCACTGTCAAGGTCTCTAAGGCTACACAGTGGAATGTGGGACGATCAATTAGTCTGTTTCAAAATTGATCCTCCCGTAGATGTTTGCAGTATAATTAAGGACAGGCTTTGGTAGATTGCTTTTAATTACTTTTAATTGACTTTAATTTGTCATGAACCTGAACTTGCCATGGACCTGAAGTCTAGTGAAGTCTAGTTGATGATATTGCTGTTGCTGAACACACTAGGCCTTGACACTCAGCTCTCTCTGTTGCTACTATAACTTCTATGATGAACCCAGTGGTGTCTAGAGATTTTATACTTATTAATAGACAATGTCATAAAAAATGCAGACTTATTTACTTTACCTATTTACTGAATAATGAATGGTAAACTCTGGTTATAATGTAAAAGCTGTTATCAAAATGAAATTATTTTTGTTTTGTTTTGTACTGCTTACTCAGATTGTGTGTGTTAGACAGTCCATGGGTGACTTTAGTTTCACAGAAGAGAAGCTTAGAGACAAAAGCCTCTTTGAATTGGTTGTGGGGACCTCTCCAGATGTTACTTAGTAGGTGATCAGATTTATGCAGCAGTGCAATCATGTGTGCCTGCAGGGAGGTCTGTGCAGTTTAACTTAAGGGGTAATCTGTTCATTGCAATATATAAGTATGTGACAGGACAGGGATGTAAAACCTGAAGCACTATTTTCTATTGCAGTTAATGCCATCTTTATTTAAAAAATACAAAAGTGTTTTCAGATAGCAGGTTTGAGTGTCGGTAAGCCGAGGTAAAATAACGGTAACAGGTCACGGTGTGTTATCTGAACAGGTATTTGACCTGTCTGACCTGACTGTGTTACGACCAGACTGGCAACATGATCTCAGCCTGACCAGGGCTGAGCACTAGGACTAACTAATTTAGCAGCCAGACTCATGTGGGTAGAGACGCCGCTTCCTCTGTGTGTGTCTGTGTGTAGAGAGAGACTCTATCACCACGTTTACCTCAGTATCACTTTCATACACAGAGTCCTGCTTCTACTATAACTGTCCTGCTACAGCTAGAGTTCTTATATGTTTACCTTTAATTCTGCTCAGAACATTGCTCTGGGATATTGGATCATATAGAACTCACTGTAAATGACATCGAGGTTGGTTGTTTGTTGTTGGTGCTAAAGAAACAACAAAATAAAGTGGACATTTTTTAAACACACTTGCTGCATTTCTTAGAATATGGCAAACTGCAGGATGGCAGGACCAGTGTTTCACATGTAGGCAGAAATTGACACACAAATTACACTATACTGCTACTGCACACTTCAGCACTGCAAAACCCTCACTTTCTGCTTCTATAAATAACACAAGACTTGACATTTTGCGTGCAGTCACAATGCATTTTAAACCATCCATATCTTATCTTATTAAGACACTTGTGTGTTATTTCACACTGTTGCTTGCCGAAATGGAACATTAGTAATGTATCAGTCAACACTGCCCAATCATGGAATGATGTAGCGACAAAAAGTCTAGATAAAGAGGAATGCTGTGTTTTGTGGCGGCACAACGCTGCAGACTTACACTCACAAATCTGAGGTTCACATCCCTCTGACACTGTTTCTTTAAAGATCACGAACTGTTTTTGCTCACAATTGAGTTTCATTTTTATTTGTGGTTGGGGTTTGCCATTAAAAATACTGGTTAAAGTAAGATATTAAAAACCAGGGTTAGGGACTAAGTAAGATCATGGTTTACCATTTATACCACCATAAATACCATCTCCTGCCACCAGGAAGGTCTGTGGAAACTGCAGTGGCATGAAAAGACATGTAAAATGCTAAATATGCACAGTAATAACACGCAAAATGACTTTGTCATGTTATTTATCCACCTTTTGGTGATACCAGGCTGATTACACACTCACAGGCACACGCACATGCAGACTGACTTTCACTTCTCAGGTATATGACCAGACAGGTGAAATGCACACCGGCCAACACATCACCTGAGCCACCTCTGGTACACACTATTACCTTCCACTCTGTTACCTTACCTTCACACTGTGTAACCTTTCTTAATAATTACCTCAGCTTACACAGACACATTGAGAGCTCAGGTGACAATGGCCCACAGTGATGCGCATAAAACGTCACAGGCTTAGCAGCCATCAAATGTTTCACAGACACTAGAAGGCAAGGCAAGTGGAAAAAAGGACCATAAACAAGTTCTATAGATTATATTTGCTGTACTGTTTATTTTCAAAGATAATGATTCGTGTGTAACAAGCCTTCACTATGAACTGAAAGCTTTGTCACCTGCCGAAAAACATCTGACACAAATTCAAAATGTCAAGGTGTCCCCTTTTAACATCTCTGGCACATTTATGGTGACATGCCCACTTGGAAATGCAACTAATGCCATCAAAGTCTAATTATGAGCCAGTTCTGACTGTGCTCCAGGCGCCATCCATCATACTCTGTACTGATACTGTCTCTGCTCATATAAATGCTCATAATCACGCTCTGTCTCAGGTGCTATTTGTCATCCTCCGGCCAGCTGGGTATGTACTAATCACTACTATTACAACCATGTCGGTACGTCTAAGTAGCTCCTAATGGCTTCATTCTGAAAGTTGTATTAGTAAGGCTCGCTTGTTTTACTTTATCTCATCATTTTTAAAGAATATTCCTAGGTTTTCTAAGGAACAACTGATTTTTAATATTGGATATTAATTTGTTAAAAATATTTGAAATAATAGACCTCTTTCTATTTTTATAAGGATAGTTCAACATTTTATCTATGTGATGCAAATGATGCAAAAGTCATTAGTCCATTTTTCTCCTTTTTTCTTAGAACAATACCTTTTGGTATAAATTTGTCTGTGTCCTCAACCCTCTGATTCCCACTCTGCACCCTTGTCTTCCTCCTCCTCTATTCAACCTCATGGTTTTCAGCCTTAGGCTGGTACCTCGGTCTGATGGCTCCCAGCAGGAGGGTCGACTCAGGACATTGGAATACTGGGAATGCCAAATTATATGACGGTATAGTTACAGGATAATAATGTTAAAATGGACATATTCCTATAGCAAAAACCACGAAGAACTCATCCTGTCGTACTTCTATTATGATTAAACCCTCATAACATTCATTTTATTATTAATACTTTTTGTGCCTATGGTACTGTCGAGTGCTTATATGGATTTCCTGAAAGGCCCTTCAAGAAATATAGGCAATCTCTAAGAAAAAATAGAAAAAATAATAAACTCTCTCTCATCTTTATCCTGCTATCATTGATGTAACCAAGAAGACAGAAGTCAGTATTACACATTTAGAAACTGTGCGCATGTACTATAAGTAAAATAACTGATTTTTTTATATATTTATACTTGATAATCATTTATTATTATCAAATCATTATCAATTTGGAATTGAAATGGTCAGAGCTAGTATCTCTTGATTGCAGCTATTTCCAGCAACCCAGTTACCCACAAAAATCAGCCACGTGTATTATTATTATTTTTTTTTTAAATGTAGGGTAGATGATTTTGAAAACTCAGTGAGAGTCAGCCAGATGTCGAAATTAAACACACGCCCCTTTCTCTCGGAGCTCACCCGGAAGCTACGCCTCCAATCACATGGACACACATTACCTGAAGACGAGCTTCTGTGACTTCGGCCATCATGCACGTACCTCTCTGGTGCGCGCAGGGCAGGAAGAGAGTGACAACCAGCCAATACTCCATGCAGGGTCCACCATCAGAGTGAAATCTCCTACCCTTGTTACGTTCCCCAGTTAGTCCAGGGGATGAGGGGAAGCAACAATAATGTTACCCAGGCCTGAGGAAGAGACAGCAGTCGGAAACAGTGACTATGCATTAAATTTATTAACTTAAACGAATAACAAAATGGTAAATCAAACACAAAAGCAAAACTAAAAAGATCAGCGCTGATTATCATGCTCTAGTCCCTCTGGATGGAGCAAAGACGCATGGTGTGCGTCCACAAGTTGGCCCACACTGGCCCCGGCCATGTGCACACCTCCAGCTGATATACTTCTGCTGATGAGGACCAAGTGGACTCAGGTGTGGATCATCCACTTGGTCCACTGGAAGCATTGGAAACCTGCACAGAAAGCAGAGACACAGACATACACACAAGTACCGGCACGTAACACCCTACCTTTAATACATACTATATATGTTTTTAAAGGTGTTTTTCCACTGTGGGAACTGATTTAAACCTATTATAGACCTATTGTAGACTATTTTAGAGAATCCCCCTCTGTTTGCACATGTTTGCACTGCTGGAACTTCCCCTGTAGAGCTTCTCTCAGGTCTAATACAGGGTCGGTCCCTCTGATGACCCTGAAAAGCACGACTCTTGATCAAAAGAAGGAATGAATACTTCACTTTAAACCTGCCCTGTGTTTCTTCAGTTGAAAAAATATATTATGCTTCTGGAATCCTGGCTTCTGTTTTTGTATGCAGACATGTCAGTCAGTTGTGTCATTGGTTGGTGCTCTTGGCACCCAGGCCCTTTCACTCTGTACTTGTAAATCCCTCAGTTTTTACTGCAGTTAAAGACTCATTGAACACGCATGCACAAGGAACACTTTGTGTGTTTATCTCATCTCTCGAGTTCTTTGACTTGACTGCACTGCATTGTAAAGCAATAAAGCGGGGCGTAGTTTTCACAGAGAGCTAGTAATTATGGGAGCGCTGTGATGAGAAGGTTTTCTCTAGATAGACTAGATTGGTCATTCATTATCAGTCCTACACACACAAACACACAGCAGCTGCAGAGAGACAATGGAGTGCAGGTTGATTCAATCTGGGCTTGTACTTACAGACAACAATGAGATAATCAAGTAGAGCATTACGCTGCACAGCACAGGACTGTGTGTGTGCAGCCTCACAGTGATATATCCACATATCTGTTACTTTATTCACGATAAAACCTTTCTGTTGAGATTTCGCTCTTGCAGGAAAGCAAGAAAGCGGTAAGGTTGAAGAGTACAAAAGTGTAAAGAAACCAAAGAAGGAGATGCAGTTGGAAAATAGGAAAAGGATCCAGAAACACACCTGTAATGTAGGCCTGTCCTGTAATGTAAGTAGTAGAGACGCTGTCTCTGTTTCTTTTGCCAGTACTTGGTTTCTTTCAGCTTCTCAGTTGATATGTGCTTGATTTCCAACAATCCCCTCCGGCACCCACTGGGGAGCCTTTTTAGATTTTACGCTTGGATATATCTGTTTAACTCCCCGTTTACCCCTCTGACAGCACACACAGATGTGTAGAGCTGCCAGTGAGGGAGTTAGAGTGAGGATGCTACCCAACAGTCCTCTGGGAACTGAATACAATACAGTACAGTAATAGAAAGACGGGTGAGGTTACAATAGTTTTTAGTAGTTGGTGTAAGACACTGTTGATGTGTGTGTGTGTGTGTGTGTGTGTAAACTGTTTAATGAATGGAGCATAAATCTTTTCTGGTAGAGACAACTGAGGAAAAAAAAACAAAACTGAAGGAGAACCTGAGTAAATCTAAAAACAAAAAATATTTGTTCAACACTATTCAAACAATAGTATCTAATTTGTATTTGTTTATTCTTCTAAATGGTTAAATACTATAGACTCATTTATTCATGAGTGTCCTGAGGTTTATATATATATATATATATATATATATATATATATATATGTCGGGGTGTTATTATGCTAATGAGTCTGGTAACACAATGCCCCTGTAGGGGGTGGAAGGAGGGGGTGCACCTACATGACTGATTGTGATTGTCATTAGGCAGTGGAGACAAAAATGCTTTATAGTTTTGATAAAAGAAATACACAAGGTATATGTTCAACAAAATGAATGATTTAAAAAAAATCATAGTATATATATATATTTTTTACTTTTATCAGGCATGGGCTTTTGTAAGTAAAGTGAAATATGTAACTAAATATCTGTCACAACTAATGGATCTTTAATGCCTTTCACTCTACTGAAACAGGCTTGTCCATCAAAACATTTGTATCGATCCACCTCTCACTGCATTTTCTCCTCCCCTCCCTCTTGTTGAACCCTTGACCACGATCTCTAAAGGTCAGAGGTCAAGGTTGATGGTCAGATCAGTGACACCAGAGTGTCACAAGACCGCCTCGCTGTTTTTCTCCGTTTAAGCAGGTGGAAAGAATGTGATTGTGGCGTTAGATTGATTGTGGTGCATGCCTGAGACCTGCAGTATTTATGTGTCTGTGTGTGTGTGTGCAGTGTCACAGCAATTGCATTTCAATAGGTCTAATGTGAAAGCTGTCAATACTGCAGATCCAAACCACAATGCTTCATGGTTATTGCCCTTTGACTGGTAAAGACTGTGCGTACAGATATGGTGCATGTGAATTTCTGTATGGATATGTGTGTGTGCAGATATAGCTGTGAGTATGTGTGTGTTAACTGACAGATGTCTGATGTCTGCCAGAGGGAAGTAAAGGAACCAAGTATTGATTGCTTCAGTCATGAACTACCTCCTTTTACGTCTCATTCTTGTTCAATTATTGCTTTTCAATATGTAAGAGTTTTTCTTTTTTACATCAGTGATTTAAATGAGAAGTTTGGCTATTACTGACAATGTCAGGAGACAATGGTCCACTAGTGAGAGGTATTAACGTTTCCAACTGCTCTCCAAAGGCGGCTTGGATTGAGGCTAAACGTTTGTATATGTAAATGGAGATGAATTGTAATTTAGTCCCAATCATGTTGAGTCAGCATCAACGATTTGTTTTTGCCCACAGTTTGTGTTAGATGTGATTTGCGCTGGCTATTTATTTAAAATTTGTGTCATTACTTTGTCCCAGTTGTGTTTTTACCTTGATAAATTGTCCTTGCTGTTGCATAGTAATGGAAGGTTTCATATGCTCTGTTTGATTTAAAAAATCACCTCCTTATATTACCAGGATATTACACAATTATTACTGGGCAATAGCGCCCTAGTGGTTGTATGTTATTGTGCTTGTATGTGACTTTGTGTTGGCATGCATGTTTAGATGTCTACAATCATTTCTGTGTGTGTGGTAAAATTAGGTGAGCTCACACTGGAGTATCCCTGTGGTGCGTCCTCTTAGTGTACTGGAGATCAAACAGTGCACTACACAAACACAAACACACACACAAACCCAAATCCCTTTGGTGATTATCAGATCCCCTCAGATCCTCTCAAAGCCTGAGACTGAAGGGGAATTTACTTTGCTTTTTATTTACTGGCTATGGAAGTCCCAGCAACAGTGATATGTGGAGATATAACACACATATACACTTTTTAAATGTATTAAATCAACTGTAGAAAAAAACCTTATTGGCCATAGCTGTGAGTGTGAGTGGTGTGTCATTGACAGCTTGGAAAGGCCCTGGGATAGCCCCCCTGTGACCCTGTATGGGACAAAGCAGGTTGAGAAAATGGATGCATGGGCTTTTAACTGGATCAGTACAATAGGCTGAATATCTTGACAAAGCACCAGGCTATTGTCAAGCTATTCACACAATACGCTGTTTATCATATGCAGATGTGTATGCTGCATGCAAACATTCCTCTCAAACAGTTGCATCTAAATGATATTACTTGTGTGTACATGTGAAAATGGCTTCATATGCTAGCCTATTCACATACATGTGCGTGTATAGTGATCACATTCGTCTGTTGAAAGATGCTAAATGTAAACCAGGTCTGATTCCCAGCAGAGGGAAGCAGCATAGAGATACAATATTATGGGATTTGCACAGGTACACTTCATTCTCTTGTCCTCTCTCTTCCTCTGCCTCTCTCTCTCTCTCTCTCTTTCTATGTGTGTGTGTGGAGAGATATTAAGGAGATCAGAGGCAGGCTGGGAGCCTCCAAGGCTATTAGCTTATCTGTATTATATTCAGACGAGGGTATGTACACATCTGCTGATGACACCAGAGGATTGAGCATTGTGTATGTGTTTGATCTCAGACACACCTTCATTTTTTAGCCTGCCGTGTCTCTGTGGGTGTATATGTATGCATGTGTTCAAACTTGTCTGCATAAGGCTCCAATATAACCATAATTTGACAGCTATGGTCTTGCAGGCAAATTGCTCAGCTGTGGTAAAACAACACATAAATATATATACCCATAATATAGACACCTTTTTCTTCTCTTTTAGGAACAAGGTTTGATCTATCAAGGGAGTTATTGCTATCAAAATGTAAAACATTTCAATTTGTGAATCGTGAAATGAACTGCAAATATGTGAGGAGGAAATATTGCTCAAATCAGTCCATCTGTGCCCAAGTTTGATACTGCTCCTTTTGCATACATGCCTCTTTAGTATTTTATCATATCAGTACATCCTTGCGCCTGTGAGAATTAGCAGCAAAATTGTCTTCTGACATTTTATTACATTTTCTTCCTTTTATCAAGAAATTGCCTCTGATCAAGTGGCTGGCAGGTTAGATCAAGGGCTTTCTTTGAAGTGCATATTCCTCAAATGTAGTGCCTTTTGATGAACCACATTAACATGACTTGCATTGATTCTAACAGATTTTTTTTTTGGCTGCTTCATTTTCTCACTTTCCGTTCTTTCAGTCGACCCAGTGAATCTAGGTCAATTGATGAATACAAATGTCACCTAATGTCCCATCAACTAGACAAAAAAGCCGTAGAGAGAGGGAGGCTGATGGAATAAAAGGAAATGAATCCAGCTTCTCCGTTTTGTGCCAACGTTAGCAGCTTTTACCCCACTTTGATTGATACAGCGTCAGAAGTTACTCGATTAAACAGCGTTTCACACTGCATAGATTCCTACTTAAAAGTCTCAAGACCTCTAAATTATTTATTGATGTCTATTCCAATCTACATCTGGCTAAGAAGGACTATGCTCTGTGTGTGTGTGGGTGGAGGAGAACGGTTCTGGGAGTCAGGTGGGGTGGGGAGTGGTGGCTGGTAGCTTCCGCAGCGCCTAGAGGAACATGTTTTCCATGTGCACTTGTTCACCTGCCCATCTTCTCTAATGGGGCTCAGCAGGGAGGGATGAATAGGCCTGAAAGTGGCAACGCTGCAGTGAAATTGCATCGCGGCGGCTCAGTGTGCACGGACCTCGGTTCTCACAAGTAAAATCCCACTGCTGTCTTTTCTTTTTCAACTCCTGCTTTCAGCTATAGGAGAAGAAAAACAAGGAAAGCGTGTGCAGGCACATATACAGTAATTCACCAATGAACAAACTATCAAGCAAGCAAGAGGGAAAACACATACACTCACACCGGCGATCTAGCAAAGTACTGAGCCAAGTAAGTGAGGAGATATTGGATAATATCCCTGGCAAGCAGCTCAAGAATCTTTTTAAAGTTCAGTGGCAAAACAAAGCAGTTTCTTATTCGGTTTCTCTCTTTCCCTGGAGTTCACGCTGTCAGTGGATGGGGAAATATACAAGTCTGATTTAATACAAAGCTATTTGGAAGCATTTAAGTCTCCCAACATCCCAAAGATGGATGGTTCAATATTAAAGTATTGGTAGGGAAGTGGTGGAGTGATTGAAATTTTGTGAAATGAGCTTTATTTCTTAAAGGCCAAAAACTGAGTGTACAGGGAGTGCTCACACAGCTTTTAACCTCAAGCTTCATGCTAAGTGAGGCTGCAGTGCAGTAGGCATAGATTCAGCACTTAAAGCACATATATGTTTTCTCCTAACAATGCTAATGTAATTGTTGTTGCTGCTTCTGGAATTTAAATATTCCTGATGATTTGGAACAACAAGCAACATTACTAAAATGTAAAAGGGATCAAATTTTTAGCATTTGTGACAGCATATACTGACACACAACCAAACAGCATCAATCCTTACAATAAAGTCTCAGTAATCATGATACGTGTATATGTTTCTTCTGAGGTAGGCCTACCTGACTCCATGTGGAACACCAAATGTGCGATGGTACATATCTGTTGCTGAAATCTTTCTTGTCAGACCCGAGTATACACTGCACATCTGTACCACTAATGCACTCATTCCTTCATGCACCCGTCAGTCAGCAAACTCCTATTTGAGTGTAAAGGTGCATTTGAATGAATGATGGCTAAGATTGTAGCATTGCTGCGGCCTTGAGGGCTGAAACATTGAATGGAGCTCACTGCCGTCGGTTGGATGAAGTTAGAGGAAAAGTAGCAAGTTCATTTACTCTGTACTGTGCGGAGAGTGGGAAGTGACGAGGGGAGGGGGCTTTAGCTCTGCAGGCTGGCCCATGTTTCTCTCTCTACTGTTTATTGAGGGCCTGTCTCAGGGGCCAGGTATTGATTTCTGCCTGGATGAGATGGGATAGCCCTGGAAGACTCAGTGACGGATGGATGAAGAGGAAAGAAAGGGATAAGTGGAAGAGCATAGCTCTTGTCCCAATACAGACGCTCCTAGTCGAGAAATGTTAACTCTGCCTTGACCCCCACTTATTGGATCCTTTAAGACTAAAATATTATATTTGTTTTATCCTTTACTGCCAAATGCACCATTAGCCATAAGTCTCCATTGCAACTGACATTAACGTTAAAGTGTTCTACTTCCCTTGGGAACAAACTGTAAGTTACTGACAATTCAGAAACCTAGAACAACTGTCAGCTCACTGAACAACTCATGACAAGGTGCCCTTTAGCAAAAACATGTCCTGCAGACCCTCTTGGGGTTAAATAGACTTACTGATTGGTGATTTTCAGTTTCATTGTCAGTTGAGAATTATTTCTAAAATATCTTTGTTGTCTTTATCATTTGACCCTTCTCTCCTATTTTATATGCGCTGCACGTGGACTCCTGTCAAACTCTGACTCTGTATTTCATCTCAACAAGACACAAATTATACTGTTTTTGGGCTCTCTATCACAAACATACAGTCTTGACTCTATCAAGGTTGTATAGTTGATTGTTCCCTGTTTAAGTGCCTGGTAGAAATCACAAAGGAGAAACACACACACACACCTTCCAAGCCCTCTGTCAACTTAACGGCTGCCGATCAATGGCAGGAGGTCAGCCTGGTGATCGAGAAGCTTGGAGCTGCATGTGTGTGCCTGTATATGGCCCTCTGTGTTCATTGGCTTTCATGTGTCTGTGTGAGTGTTTATTTGTGTGTGTGTCTGTCTGATAGAGAGCAGGGCTTAGCAATGTTGAGCAGCTGGGAGGGGTAGGGTGTGTGAAAAAAGTGTCCAAGATTCATTTTTTCTCATCTGGTACAGAGAGAGAGGAGGGGAGGCCGGTGTGTTATTTTTCTTGGCTTTAGCCCTCACAGCTCTAAGTGGGTATTGATCAGGTGCCTTAATGCAAACCTGTCAAATTAATTTTGCAGGGAGAGAAGGTTGTGACTGCAGCAAGATTGCTTCACCATTGAAGGGGGGTGGATGCGGGGTGGATAGACGGATGGATGAAGGGGTAAAAGGATGCTAGAGGTGGGGAGCCTATGAATTTTTATCATCTAAATAGGAAGCAGGTATGCCTCTTTATACTTTTTTCACACGTTTTTCTTGTGTACTTACTTCTATATTACTCTTTCTCCATCAGTGGAGTTTATGTCTTTGCTTCTTTTATGTTACCACAGTGTGAGGTGTGTGGTCATATTTCTATGTTATTATTCTAATTGTAGCAGGATGCTTCAAGTTCAGAGCCTTGAGACAATTCTGATTGTAAAAAGTGCTACAAATAAATACATTGAATTAAGTAATGCTGTAGAACAGTAGGCTGTTAGATGTGTGCTTAGGGTCATTGTTTTGTTGGAACATAAACCTTCGGCCCAGTCTGAGGTTCTGAGCACATCAGAGACTGTTTTCATCCAGGATATCCCTTGTACCTCAATTGCAACCAGTTGTCCTGTCCATGGAGCTGAAAAACACCCCCACAGCATGATGCTGCCACCACCATGCTTCACTGTTGGGACTGTATTAGACAGGTGATGAAGTTCTATATTGGTCTCATCAGACCAGAGAAACTTATTTCTCACCATTTTGGAGTCCTTCAGGTGTTTTTTAGCAAACTCCATGCTGGCTTTCATTTGTCCTCCGTCGGGCCACTCTGACATAAAGCCCCGACTGGTGGAGGGCTGCAGTGACGATTGACTTTCTACAACTTTCTCCCATCTCCTGACTGCATCTCTGGAGCTCAGCCACAGTGATCTTTGGGTTCTTCCTTACCTCTCTCACCAAGGCTCTTCTCCCCTGACAGCTCAGTTTGGCTGGATGGCCAGCTGTAGGAAGGGTTCTGGTCATCCCAAACATCTTCCATTTAAGGATTATGGAGACTACTGTGCTATTAGGAACCTTAAGTGCAGCTGTTTTTTTTTTGTAACCATGGCCAGATCTGTGCCACAATTGTGTCTCTGAGCTCTTCAGGCAGCTCCTTTGACCTCATGATCCTCATGTGCTCTAACATGCACCGTGAGCTGTAAGGTCTTATACAGACAGGTGTGTGTCTTTCCTCATCAAGTCCAATCAGTATCATCAAACACAGCTGGACTCAGATGAAGGTGTAGAACCATCTGAAGGATGATCAGAAGAAATGGACGCACCTGAGTTCATTATAGAAGAGTCACAGCAAAGGCTCTGATACTTAGGACCATGATATATTTCACTTTTTTTAATACATCTGCAAAAATGTCAACAATTCTGTGTTTTTCTGTCAATATGTGGTGCTGTGTGTACATTAATGAGGAAAAAATGAACTTAAATGATTTTATCAAATGGCTGCAATATAACAAAGAGTGAAACATTTAAGGGGGTCTGAATACTTTCTGTACCCACTGTATATAAAATCATTTAGTAAGAGCATATACTAACAAATCACCAAGCATCACCAATCCTTACAATAAAGCCTCAGGAAACTACTGATGCCTGCTTCAACCTTCTAGATTAAGAATATACTGGGAGGAGACATTACCTTAAAAGATTAAGTAAAAGAACAATTCCCTATATTCTTCTTCAGGAGTGTAGAAAACTCTTTCCTTAAATCAGCCACCAAGCCACGGCAGTTCTGGCCCCTCCTGTCCTCCCTTTCAGGACTTGTTTTATCAGACATGGATCAGGTTCAATAGGACATAGGTGCATTAAGATCGGTTACAACAAGCCACTAGAATGGCGGACAGTTTACATGGAACATATATATGTATATATTGTGCTCACATGCACAAAATGCATATTTATTTATTTGTAAACTTTTCATTGGATTAATGGTTATTGTATTAACTGTAGTATGCTGTAAGTGAGCCTAAAGTGTACTACAGGTAACACAATAAGCAGACCAGTCAATCTTGTAATATTTCTTGTAAGAAATATTACAAGATTTGCAACACCTTCATCTAAAAAGCATTTGCAAATCTGTCAGCTTATCAGGGATTGACACATATACACACTCATTTTTGTATATCCATTTTCTAATTGTAATATATTTACATATGTATATTCAGTAGGCTAGATCACAACAACAAGCATGCAGCAAACAACATACATTACAGATAAAAAGTGTATGTTGATGTAAAAAAAAATCAAGAGTAAAATCTTATATCGTAAAATAAGAATAATAATATAAATAATAAAAATAATAAATAAATAAGAATAAATAATAAGAATAATCAGATTTTTTCACATGGAAATGATTCTCTCAGTATAGGCTGTTTTAGGTGGTGTCTAAAAAACAGTAGTTTAAAAATGCTTTAGCCTTAGTTCAACTGTGGGTTGTAGACACCGCCTCATGCTACCTCTAGGGCTAAGAGCATGGACAAAAAGCAAAAGTGATCAAACATCAGGCAGAAAGGATGAGAGCAGAGAGATGGTCTGTGATCAGCACCTGCAGAGCCTCTCCTTTATAGGGCTGTCTTGATAACCGCCTCATTTCCACCTGTTGTCTGTTCCATTTGCACAACAGCAGCTGAAACTGATTCACAATCAGTGTTGATCCTAACTGGACAGGCTGGTTTCACAGAAGTGGGACTGACTTGGAGCTACATTGTGTTCTTTGAGTGTTCCCTTTATTTTTTGAGCAGTGTATGTACATTAATATGTAATCTATACTGTATAATATATTATACAGTAATACAATAATATTTTATTGTAAAAATATTGCATATGTTTTGCTTGTCGTGCAGACGTTTTGACTCAGGTGTTCTTGGCATCATTACAAAGGCTCTGTTCTAGGGTTTCAAACGTTTTTTTATAATAAAGTGTATTATGGTCATATGCCATTTACATTAGAGATTAAGGCCAATGAGCCACTGCACAACTTAAAAAGCAGATGTTCCTTCCATTTGTTGATCCCCCTTCCTCATACAGTATAAAACACTCCAGTGGTGTTGTTTTACAATGCTGGTGTTCAGGAGCACAGCATCAGGTCGAACTAATCTCTGGCCTGTTCCTTGAACACATCAGTTAGTTTACTGTCAGCTAGAGTCTCTTTGCCTTGGGAAGAGTTAAAAACAGTCGTAAGTAACTTTTACGATGTGGGATTTGAGGGATCGAGTGGTATTACATGGTGCAAATGAATGCATCTGCATGTGATCTACTGCAGTCTGTCCTCTGACTTTCATGCCGCTCTTTATTAGGTTATCTGAGAGCTGTAAGTTTTACACAGTAGGCTGTAGCCTCTTTCCATCGACCCTCTGCATCTTGAGGTTTGCTTTATGACCCATATAGCACTAAATGAAAACACCTTCTGCCTCAGTCAAAGACATACACAGTATAATACAGACAGATACACACAAATGCATTAACGCACATTCATGAATGTACTGATACATGCAACAGTTCAAAAAGAGGATTTTTAATTATGGTCAGACTGCAGTGATGACAGAGGCAACGTTCTCTCTGGAAACAGCAGTGTGACAGAATTATTGTTCTTTAGTGACACAGTGATTCAGAATGAGGTTTAAAAATATTTTAAAATCTAGATGACACTTTAACTATGTTTTAAATTCATGCTGATGTTGATGTTTGTGCAAATGCGGAACAAGACGCCACATCTCTCCCAAGTCTCCCATAATCCATCTGACTCACAGTCGGGGGCTTAAGTGTTGCTTTACAGGAATGTGTAAAATAGAAAACTGTCAGTATTTAGACTGCCTCGCCCAATGAACATGTTGTATATGTTGATAAATACATGTACAGTTATTATATATATATATATATATATATATATATATATATATTCTAGCCTGTCCAACTTCAGCTCCTCAGGCGAAACAGCTCCACACAAATATGTGACACAGTTATTGGTCTAAGAAGTCAATAATATCTGTCTCTGTTTAAACTTTTTACTACCAGTGCAATGGCATTTCAGTTTACTTCTGATCTGATATGTAAGGTAATTTGTCTGTTGAAAGACTGTAGTTTAAGCCGTTGTTGTTTTGCTTGTTAACTGCACACTTTAGTCTTATCTTTGCATGCATTTCTTTATTTCATTCTCTTTAGGGCCTGCTAGGCACGCTATTTGCTATACGTGTAAACATCAGCAGAAGCAAAACTTATTCAATTTACTTTGTTGTACCAAAGTGATTCTTGATTTAAGCTCCCCAAATAGAAAGCTCATTTCAAGATAGATTTCCATGCAGAGCAGTATTTGCATATTCCTAAAAAACCTCTTTTTGCCTCTTTCACTCTCCGGGGCTCACACAAATGCTGCCTTCATTTGAATGCTAAGTTGAATTGTCTCACTAGCTAGCCTAGATGCCGTGGCACTCGAGTTGCAGATGCATTAAGTGTGTGTGTGTCTGTGCACGCACGCGTTTGTGTAAAATGCATTTTTGCCGTGTGCAGATTGGCTGGCTCGTCTCAACAGAGGTTCCATTACCTCTGAGGCTTTCAGCTGCTCATCGAGTGAAAAGTCCTCACATCTGAGGTGAATGAGACACATTCCAACATGGATACACAGATACACAAATACACAACAAAAAATACAAATGGATGTGGAGCCACAGAGAGAGAGAGAGCGAGAGATTTGATCACAAAATACAACAGCACTCTGTGCTTGTCGTGCCGGTGAGTGCAGCCTCACAGTGGATGTGGTCCTTGTCCTGATGCTGTTGTTGAAACTTGTCGATAGCATTTTGGTTTCACACCACAGCCAATACTGTATGTAGTGTTTTGTTTGTTAATTAAATTCTTATATTATTCCAAATTTCACAAAAAGTGGCTGAACAGCCAAGGAGATTTTCCTCTAAAATTGGTCCCCTTGAGCTATGGTATGGAACTGTGTGTTTAGGACAGTGTTAGAGTGTCTTTTATTGATGTGGACAAACAGTTATAGGAAAGTAGTGATGAGTTTAGCAATAGGCTTATATCACTAAAACTTTGTGCATGATCCAAGCATAAAGTGATGTCCTAGAAGTAACTGAGGAAATGTATTCCTAGTTAAGAATGGTATTTCTCTTAGGAAATGAAGGCGTGTGTGTGTGTGTGTGTGTGTGGCAGACAGACGTCGTGTACCAAAAGGCAGATGCGACTGTCACAGAGCAGGAAATTCAGACAGGACTGATTGTGTTTACTTATTACTGTCATACATACACCAGAACAAACACTTATGGAAGTCTGGAAGTTTTGCATTTTGTTCCAAAACCAACTCTGTACAAGTTGGTTTTGGAAAAGGAAATGTGTGGCGGATATTTGAGAAGACCATCTGTAGATCTCTTATTAGTGCTGGCAGCCCCGAAAAGCTGCTCTGCACCAGCAGAGCATAAATCTCAAAGAAATCTCAAAAACTTTATGAAAACTTGACTTTTTAAAACTATTCAAAAGTAAGACAAGTGCTTGGAAAGAACGGCAAATGCCAATGAGAGACAAGCCCTTAGCAGCTAAGGAAAAATATTTTAAAATGAAATAGTCTTTAAGACAGGCATGTCATTATAGAGAGACAAAAGACGTAAGGTTAGAGTGGAGCTTAGGGACAGTGTGATGAAGGGAATAAGGGTGAAAATGGGTAAAGTGGTGTATGTGTGTTGAGGGGCTCTCCTGTCAGTCCTTATATCCGTCAAAGACCCCATCCCATTCACAACAACATGACAGAGACGTAAAGCAATCTGCCAGACCAAAAGCATTTAATTTTGAAATGGTTGCCCAATGAATCCCCATTCACACGCATACACACACACACATGATTTTGCATGCATGTACTCATGTGTGCACATATGCATACAGAGATATGCTGCCCCCCTCCCCCTCCCCCGCCCCCCCCCTCCAATGAGGTAATAGCGCCCCCAGCCTCAGGGGAAAAGAGAAAATGTCTTTTTTAAGGATTGAATACAGCGGGATGAGCTTCGCCACTTTAACCTTACATATGCAAAATCTGGCACCGTGTATTCATGCAGAGAGACACAAAACACGCAGCACAGTCAAAAATGTCATTTCCCTGCCAATGAGATGGCCTGAGATTCTTATGCCGAGAACAAATCGCTTTCAGTCCTGGTGACGCTAAGTTTCATCACCAGGATTTTTGATCAAATATAATATTTGATACATACAATCAAATAAAAATGATTGTAATATTTTGTCCTTTTTTTGTGTTTCACTAGCTGATTTCTTGATCTCCATATTAAAAATGTTTAACACAGAACTTACCCACAATGGTTTTAAATTCTGTAGTTGTATAGGTAACATTGTTTTGTTACAATATATATATATATATATATATATATATATATATATATATATATATATATCGCTATATATATATATATATATATATATATATATATATATATATATATATATATATATATATATATATATATCGCTGTGAAGATGTTATCTGTGTTTTTAGGGCCAATCCCTGGTCAGTCCTTATGAATCTTTTTGTTAAAATGCTTAAGCTTTCAGAAGAAAGAAAGCATTTCAAGTGCAGACTTGATGTTGAAAGAACTCCAGCAACTATAAACATAAAAAGAAGCCTTTGTTTTAACACTCTCATGTGTTATGATATGAGCTCAGTTATACAGGCTTTTTATGTGGAGGTTTTACAGCAACAATGCCTTATTTTAATGGAATACTGTCATTTTTTCTTTCTTTCTTTTTTGTCATCTTGTTATTTGATCTAATAATCAAACAGAACACAGTTAGCAGCCTGATAGCTTAGGAACATGATTCAAATGAGATCTGATTCAGAAAATTGTGAGAAAGCTCATTATCAAATGGATATGGCATTTGCACACACTGTGGCAGCACAAAAACACACACCTTAACAAGTGCATGTGAACACACAGCCGCACATAACTCTAAAGAAGCACACAAAGATGAAATACAGTGCTTTATAATTGAATTCACAGCGCACACTTCTGTTGTACTTTTGAAAATATCACTATTGCTTGAAAACTGTTGTTACCACTAGCCAGATGATGTTAGCTTTTAGCAGCATTGTGTTGCAGACAATAAGGGCCACTATAGTGCTGCTAGCATCAGGTGTGTGTGCCTGATAGCCAATACTGAGATCAAAAGAAGTATTTCAGTGTGTCTTAATTGAATTGAGAAGCGTCCGCAAAAGGGCTTTGAGAGTGTGTGCATGTGTGTGTGTTTCTGTGCTATAATTTGTGTATTAGGTGATTGGTTGCAGGTTGGATGGTTGGGATGGAGTGCGTATAAATGTGTGCATGTGTCTGCCTGTCAATTGAATTGGGTATTCTAAAGTCTGAGAGGTGTGCGTAACGGAGCGTGTTCTGACAATACACCTGTGACAGCGAGGAGCCGGCTGATTGTGTGTACAGGTGCTGGAGTACGTTTGATGTGAAGTAGCCAAACCTCACAAGAAGCAGCAATACTTGCAGCAACACAAGCTTTATCATATGAGAAGGGACAGAAGCTCAGTCATTCTTATTACTTTTCCTGAGATAAACAAGAACCAGCCCCAGCAGGAAGCGGAATGTTTGTACATATATCTTTGTAAAATTGCAATCAAGTAAACAAAATATAAAAATAGCAATGAATAACAATGGTAAGAGAAACAATGAGAGGTTACCTTTGCCAAGGTAACTTTGAGCAGTATTAAGATTTTCATGAGATTTCTGAGCTCCAAGTAATCTACCTCTTGCCAGATTTCAAGCGATGTTCTTTAATGTCCAAATACCCGGCTCAGGCTTGGGTGTTATGGGCATTTTTCTGTATGTTTGTGTGACAGCCCACTTCAATGTGTGGTTGAAGTCGCCTGTGACATGCTGTATGCTGCAGATCCAAGTATCAGTGCCAAACATTTCTTACCTGCTCTCTCTGAACAGTTGTTTTCAGTGACTTGTGTTGAATTAATTTACAAATTAATCATTATTGTGTTCTGTCATCATTCTTCTTTCTTTTGCTTCAAATTCTATTTGCGGAACCTCTTATTTCTCATCAGCCAAAAGCAGCACCAGGATCATTTTCTGTTCATTCTTACAGTTCTGTTTGTTCTTTAACTGGACGTTATCAAATTAAAGAAGTAATGGAGCACTTTAAAAGATTCTGATTTTCAGCTGCTTTTTGTGGTGTTCTAGACTCCACTAAGTAGGTCCACTAACTGCACAATTCCACAATGCAGTGTCCTAAATCCAGAAGACTTTGACCATTCATGTATACACAGGAATATGAAAGGGGGGCAAAAAATAAAAGACTATTAAAAGAGAGAGATGACTGAGGGATGATAGAGTTACACAGTTTTCCTCATCAAACTGCTTTCCATCTATCCCTCAATCCATCTCGCTCTCTATTAGGAAATGAAAACTGCGATCGTCTTAAGAGGTGAGAGATTACTCTCTGACCCTGATGTGCATCATAGGGTAATTCACAACAAAATACCCCACTTTTGGACTTTTATCATAATTAAGAAAATTCAATTCAGTTATGACTTCTAAACCATCTTATCAGTCTTCAGCTTTGTGCAGTTCTCCTATTAAAAGGGAAAAAAATCTCATACAACTTGTACAACTAAGACAAAGTCCCAGAGTGTATTAATGTTAAAAGCTTTATAGAGTGCATTAATGGTATAACACTCACCATGACGAGTCGAACGAGGCTTTGTCTCCTGTTCTTTGTCTGCTTCTCCAACCTATACAAGTAAAAGTTCGTGCACATACCTGCAGCTTTTCACAAAATGTGATTTTATTTCATATTTTGTTCATAAGGAGCATTTATATTTCCCTGATGAACCCGCTTCCTCTCTGTGTTTCCTCCTTTTTTTGTGCACATCCTCTATGAGACATACAATCGATTATTCAGCCTGTCAGTTGCACTGAGGAGGGGAAGCAAACTTTTTTCCTTCATTTGAATTAATAAATGAAAATAAGATCATTGTGTGTGTGCATGAAGGCTTTTGTGTGTAGTACAACAATGGGAGAGGTCTGGTGCTCCGTATGTTCCATTTGCCCCCCTATGGAGCACCGAGTCCCTGCATCACCCGTCATCTCCTCCGCACACACAATTTATGCACGCTCATATACTTGTGAGGACCCGCACTGACATTCTGCTGAATCCTGGTTGATCAATTCTTGTGCATTCTCACAGAAATACATGAAAAAACTATACCGAAGAAGTTGTGTTGTATGAGAAGTTAGAAGTCAATAGATGAACTAGAAAAGCATTCGCTAATAATAGTAAGCTTAGATTTATATGATCAATATTGACTATGATTGATGTTTATACCCATGACAATCTAGACACAACTGTGCAAATTTAAAACAAATCCTTATATATGAGGAATAATGTATGTTTTGTTTAATTTGGATGACTTCACTTACTCTGAATTATACCAGTAGAAACATCCAAAGAAAAGACAGAGGTGTGTGTGTGTGTGTGTGTGTGAGAGAGAGAGAGGTATTCAGAGGTGGTTAGAGGAACAGTGGCCTCTTCATTGCCCAGAGGGTAAAAAAAAGCCAATGATAGCTATTCTGCTGCTGCTTAGCTGATAACACATTGTACCACCACCTAATGTTCTTTCTCTCACACTTTCTCCCTCACCATCTAACTTTACTATCAACACTCGCTCACTCACTTTCTCTCCCTTCCCTCTACATAACTGTCTCGCTTTCCATTTATTTCCCTCAGGCCCTCTCTCTGTCTCTCTGCTGCTCTTGTCTGCAGGAATGAATCAGACATAAGAGGCCAAACAAGATTTTCAACCCATTGCTTTTGATTAAGTGACTTAACACAGAGGTCTGCGGCCCGGCAATATCACTAATGGTCCGAAGAAAGAGAGATAGTGTGCGTTTGGGGGGAAACAGAGAGAGACAGAGGTAGGGCAGGAAGAAAGAGAGAGAGAGAGAGAGAGAGAGGCAAACGCAGGCTAAATCTCCCACAAGTAGTACCATTATCCCCGGCTAAAGGAGAAAGTGATTATGAACTTAAAAGGAGCTTTGCGCTCATAGCTTTCTCCGCAGCAAGTTTAGTTGGAGAATTACGATTAAGCCGGATTTAGATTCACGCAAATGCCTTTTTACACAGCGAAGGCAGAATGTGAGAATAGAAGCTCCCCTGTATGCCAGAGCAAGCGCAGAAAGACAAACAATAGTGGCATCTTGCTATCACCTCCTTGTAGATTCAGAATTCATTTTTAATAATAGGGTAGAATTTTTTATTTTTTATTTTCAGATTTTGTTTTTGGCAAAAGATTTTCTAAAAATAATAAAATTATTCTCGGTACAGTTTTGGTTCTGCATTACACAGGAACCTAAGGAATTATAAAAGTTTCCAAAACAGATAAGCATTTTTTTTTAATTCCCTGTTTGGGTTTTAGGAGCAGATAGTTAATTCTACAAATGTTGCTTTTATGGAAATGCAAAACATATGTCGCTACTTATCTGATTTCCTGCAGGATATCAAAACAATTTGGCATATGATCTCCATGATGATAGGATATACTTAAAATACCCCTCCTCCTTCAAAAATAACACGGAAAAAACATTTTTAAAATCATTTGTTATGATGATGATTACTTCAAAACAAGAAAGAAATCATGTAGTAAACATGTATAATCCATTGCAATCTATTAACACTATTTCTTCAGACCTTTTACATGTTACTGCTATCATCCATTAGCCCGAAGTAAAACTGCAATATTGCAATTTCAGAATCACAATTGTTTAGTAAGTGTTGTCAAATGTTGTCACTCAGGCAGCAAGGGAGAAAAATGTCAAATTATGGGCTATGATGAGGTTTAAAGGACTCCAGTGAGACACAAAGTGATATATGAAGACCATTACAGGATTTTGGCGGCTGTGAATTGCATTGTTTAAATGAGGCAACATACTGAAAATGAATTTAGTTGCCTAAATTTCACTGTTATTGCTTTGTGCTGCAGTCACACTTTCCAAGAAACTAAGTATCCTCCTGGTGAGGTGTGTGAAGAGTGTGTGAGGATATGTGTGTTTAGGTGCTTGGTGCATCCACCTGCCTGTATGATGCTGCACATGTGTGGATGCGCGTGTTTGTGCGTGTGTGTTACTCTCTGCACATTAGCGGTAATTATAGTCAGTAATAACCCTAACGAGGAGAGAGGGACGGGCTGCATTCAGAGCAGCAATTACAAGTTAATCAGCTACCATGTTGTTGGGAGTAATTAGGCAATGCTGTGAAGAGGGTTTAGATCTCAGATATTTACTGCTGCAGTGTGGGAGAGGGTGTGGCATGTGTGCCTGAGACATTGTTGTCAAGCAGTCTGCAATATGGTATAACTTTCAGAGAAGTTCCATCAGAGTTCGAACTATGGAACCAGAAAGGTTTTAAGCTCTGTTGTATACAGTGTGGTGTATTGGAAGGATGGATTACAGTTTAGGAAATCTCTTTCTCTAAGGTTAGGATAAATACGTTTCACCCCATTCAACACAATATATCATCAAAACATTTGGAAAATCGAACTAACTGATGTTATTTTGTATGAGTTTGTACAGACATGAAATTTAAAGGATAACAGTAGCTGATACTCATGACGTCTTTTTCTCTCTTGCACTTAGGTCTGATTAATGGTAACCAAGTGTATCTGAGCCAATCATCTGCTCTATGGATGTGTGTAGGTTAGTAACAGTGAATTTCTTGCTTGCCTGCAAATTTTGTCCAATATATTGTGCCTTGTTGTCATGGTAATCATCACATATATATATATAATGTATATTTAACAAAATAATGAAAAAGAGAATAAATTATAGCAGCAGTTTAAACATCGATACGCCCATGACATACACAGAGAGGGTACTGACAGTGCCAATCCACTCCCTGACAGCTGAACTGTACTCTGTTGGTGTTAATGTGCTTTGGACTGTGTGTGAGGCCTTCAGTTGTTTTGACGAGGAGGGGTAAGCTGTGATTTAACTCACTGCCAAGTGCCGTTTAGGAGAGGCGCTAATACTAAGGGCCTGACATTGATACACACTTTAATTGTATGTTTTGTTAATGAGACGCAGGGGAGGGAGCTGGAGGAGGTGTGAGAGGGAGAGAGAGACAGAATAGTAGAAAGAGACAGACAGGGATCAGCCAATGACCTGTGTGATGCAGAGAAACTGCTCTGACAGCTCATTGCCCAGTCCTGTCAACCCTGCTGTGTGTCTGCACACATGTGTACTTGAGACATATTTTAAAATATGCGATTAGCTAATAAAACACACTGAAATTATGCAGAAAATTACCATATTGAGTGCGTTTGTGTATAAGCTTCCATTCATTAATATTTAACTATTCTTAAAATTAGGTGTAATGTGCCCATTGAATCTTAAGTAGAACAGTGCAGACATAATTGGTGAAATGTAACTACTGAATGACACTAATAGGGCAAAACTACCGTTGTGTAGTTAGGACTTACTTGTTACTGTATCGTTATTCCGTGGCTCTCACAGCATAACATAACATAAGTGAGTGTTTGTCTGCATTTCCGTGATGCAATAAATGCTACATTTTGTTCTATCAGAGATGTCAGTTAAACTGTGTGTGTGTAGGTGTAAATGATAGTGTGTTGGATTGACCTCCTAATTACTGGAGCTGTGATGGGAGGAGAGACACAAGGCCAGAGGTTAATAGCTGGGTTGTTGGACAAGAGGGTTAAACAGGGGAGAGAAGGCAGGGGGTGGGTGAGGTAGGATGGTGAGGGGGAGACAGAGAGGATGAAACAGGATGAGCTATGAGTGAGAAGGCACAAAAAAGAGAAAAAAAAACAAATAAGAAACATTTCAAATGTGGAAGCTGGAATGTTCTTCTTTACACAGTGAGGAGGTCCAAACTTCTGTTTAGCCCATTCTGAATGTCTTTATCTAGGCCACAGCAAACACTGCTGGTGAATAAAAACTTGCAATTAATTTGGACAAGCCGCACCCCTCCAAAATAACAGCAATTTCCTGTCTGCCTTCGTCTGGTACAGTTTGTCTGTTGCCTGGAGCAGTGAGAGGCGATTAGAGCGTCTGAAAAAGGGGGTTAAAAGACAGAGCCTCATCAGGAATATGGAACGTCTCTCAGAGACAGAGATGCACCAAATGACACCCATAACCCAGTTTAAACAGGAGCAGATGAAAATGCAAAAATACTGAATGGGGAGAGACCTCTGAAACAAACAGCTGTGCTTATGGTTTAGCTGCTAAAGTTACTACTGTAGGTTCAGCAACAATCATATGTGGGATTCCTGAACAGTTTTTTAAGGACATTAATGGAAACAGTGATGTTTAAGTAACTTGCTGAAAGGCTTTTCACTCATAGATGCCAGAAAATTGTCAGTAAAAGCAATTGTAAGTAAATATCTTATCTATTGTACACATGGAAAAATGCAAGTTTTTCTTTGATTTTTTCCTTGATAAAATAATAAAGGTAAGAATACTATAGTCAGTCTTGGAGCATGAGAAAACTTTTTGATGCTGCTTGTTGATGCTATTCTGCTTATCTGGTTTGTGTTTTTCATTAAAGTTACAAATCATGTTAAAATTACAATAAATATGTGTCAGTGAGATAAACAGTAAAAAAAAACTAGAAATGATAATTGAAAACTAAAGAATACATCCAGTGCACTGGAAAAATAAACGTGGTCAAAACTAATTAAATTGGTGTTTCAAGTAATTTAAAACACTGCTCCGCTTGTCTGTGGTCCTTAGGCGGGATGCTCCAAAAATATTTTATCTTTTAAAACAACCAAATTAACAATTAAGTTTTGCCCTGGGACCATTAAAACAAAAAAGATAGCAGTAAACATGCTGGGGACCCGAACCTGGAAATGAGGTCCCCGCCTGCTCAGGTGTGGGCCCGCAGTCTGAAAGAAGTGAAGTGAGAGCACTGCGGAGTCTGATTGTAAACATTATGGAAGCACTGATGGTGCTGTTTGTAATTAATTACCCTGATTGAGTCTGACTGGAGCTTGCTTTTGAGTGGCATTTCATCATGATGTTCTTTAGTTAATACCCCCACTCCCCACTAATAAAGCAACAATTAAAACAGTCATTTGCATCTGACATTATACCCTCTATTAGCTTGTGAGGAAAGAAAAAAACGTAGCTGAAGGGGGCACAGGGTTGCGTGGAAAAACACAAAACTTAATGTGTGTCCTGTTACTTGTGTACTCAAACAGCTATATTCTTGTAATCACAGCCTAAACATAGCAGAACAGACTTACACACCCTCTGCGCTGCCCAGCAGATTTATGGGAAATGTGACTGCCAGTTTCATGACCCTGCGACGTTACTCCATGTCCAACCCTTGGTATCCCGACACACACACACACTTTCTCTCACTCACACACAAGCAGGCGTCCAGCCATCATTTGTTGGAATATGAGTTGCCATGCCATGGGGTGGGGTGGGGGGGTATGCGCTGTCCTTGGGGCTGATTGGTTGAGAGTTGTCAAACGATCACGGCGGTGGTGAGCAGGGGCCTCTCTCCCCCCTAAAATCAATTTCAATCAACGTGGAGACGCAATATTATCAAATGTCAAGTCCACCGCGGCCCTCGGCCCCGCGCTGCAGCAAAAATTATTCCTGACAGCCACTTGGCGACTTAATTAAGTGCAAAAAAAGGGGGTACGAGAAGAGTGATGGGGAGGAGGAGGTGGTGAAAAAAGGCCGGAGGAAGGGGTGGGAGGGGGGGATTAGGAGTCAAAATACCTCAATTGGTCAGTTGGTCTTTTTGTTTGGTTGACTGATCGTATTGACAAGGCCTCAGAATGATAGCCTCACAAGGGAGCAGTCAGGCAGAGAGGGAGGGAGAGCGCTGGACAGAAGGAAGAGGGCAGGACCAGGACTGACAGTGAAAGGAAAGGGTGAGGCATGAATGTGTGTAAGACGGGACAGAGGGAGAATGGAGGAGGAATGGGACAATAGGGTAAGGATGGAAAGGAAAGGATGTATGGTGGGTGTGTGAGGAAAAAAACAAGAAAAAGTCAGGGAAGACAGATGGGCTGAGTGTGGGACAGATAAAGAGATACAGGAAGAAGAATAAAAAAGTAAGTAGTGGTTTATTGACTAGGATCTTCCCTCTGACACACACACACACACACACACGCACACACACACACACACACACACACACACTCTTCCATCCACTTGCCAGCTTTCTTGATATTGAAATGATTCCTTGGGAAATAAATCACATTTCGATTGGCTGATAATTGCTGAGGATCGATCAACACGTTCTGCTCTGCTCTCTCAGGGATTGTCTTCTTTTGTCCACAGCACACAGGTTGTCAATGGGGACCTCGAACCTCAAGGGATAACTGATACCTGATTGAGCGAATCAGTAAACATGAGCTGCTGATTGTTCCTATGCAGATTAAAATGAGGTGGTCGATGGAAAAAGAAAAGAAAGAGAGTGGATGAAAGAAAAGACGGGAAAAGAGCGAAAGAGAATAAAACTGAACATATTAAAAGATTTCAAATTCATAACAACACAAAGCAAAAGATCAGCCAAACTATAACTACTGCAATATTTATCGTATCATAAGCACCGTGCTCTCCCCCTTGTGATCGTCTCACCTTTTAAAACGCTCCAACATTGTGCTTTTTTTCTGATTCATGAATGAGTAATTCTGATCAATTCTGCAATCAGTCAGCGGTTAGAGGTCCATCTCCCTCATGTTAAAGTATGATTTATAAATGGCTAGAGGTCATTATGACGCTACAGGCGCTTTATCAGGCTAAATGAGAATGGCCTTTCTACTCATGTTCCCTGTATGACAGGGACAAGCAGGTTGTCAATACAGAAATGACACAGCCGGAGGGGCTGGAAAGAGAAACACAAACAGGTGCACACAAATGGGAACATACAACCACATGCTTCTTTGAACACATTCAAATAAACTGCTGAAGGCACAAACACAAACTAGCACAAATTAAAACACAAACACGCATCCTGGCATATTGCACAAACATGTCCATGTGTATAGGGCACACGGATAGAGTAGTATATACTCACACACACAGGCAATGGATCAGTCAATATACACATTGATCACCTTCTGATTTACAGAGGCAAGCAGCTTTGTAAACAGCAGCATGGATTTTTCTGTTTCCATAAAATACATGCACAATTTATTCACCTTATAGGGGTAAATCAATGTGATTCTATGGCTGTAGAACACATTTCTCTCACATACAGTATAAAAACAGACAGGGTTGTTATTCAAGCATACTTTAAACCTGGACAAACCTGCATGCTGCTGAGTCCTGAACGGTTTAGCTGGACTTTAGGTTTATTTACACAGCTACATTTAGAACTCTGTGAAGTCTAAAGCCCGTGCAAAAACACTGAACATTAATGAGACTGAAGCAGCTATCATGACTAAATATGTCATTGCCGTTAATTTGCAGGATGAGGAAGTGTGTGTGTACACACTCTTACTTATAGCTACAGTATTAGGTGTTGTGTTGTTTAGCTCACAGCCACTGATACATGGAATGACATACCAGTAAGTGAATTAAAAAAACAAAACACGTTCTTGATTTGAGGTCTCTAACTAAATAGGTGGCTCTCTGTAAGACTACGTTTGGAGGCTTGTATCTCACACACTAACACACACATAAACCTACACACCTAAGGGTGCTCTGTGTAAATAAGCGTACCTGCAGCCCTGTAGGGAGGTCAGAACACTCATCCATCTAGCCCTGCCTAGGGTCATCATACACACATGCACACACTGTGTTCCCTCATTCACCGTCCCACAAAAGCTTTTCTGTTTTTTTTTCTTTTCTTTTTTTTTGTCAGAACACACACTCTTCTTCCACCCTGCAGCCATCATTTAGTGGTTTGTGTTCAGAAAGTGTTTTGGATGTGTAACGCTAGAGATGACACAGAAAGACATAGGAAGACAGAACACTGTCCAGAGGTCACACTGTGTGTGTGTGTGTGTGTGTGTAGCATGTGTGTGTGTTTGTGTGCAAGATGGCAAACACCTGCGGAGTGTGGCTCATGCTGCTCACCTCTTAATGCCACTGAGAAAATGCTGCTTTTCTCTTTTTTTTTTTAGACAAAGAAGCTTATTTTTTCCTTTGATGACAGGAGAATTGAAAAGTGTGTTTGTTGTGTGCCACCGACCTGGCCTTTGTTACTCTCCACACAGGTTCCAATACTTGCACTGATGAAGAGGATGGGCAGGATGCAGAGATGGCTGGGTGGAAAGAACACAGAACATAAATAAGAGGTGAAGACAAAGGTAGTAAAAAAATTTTTAAATCTTTATATAGTGCAATGCCTCAGTTTAAAGGCACGGAAGGCCTTCAACACATATGAAACAACAAACCATTATTATGATCTAGAATTCATCTGGGTAACAACTCAAATAACAACACGTCAGATAGCACAACACACTACAAACACACTACAAATGTCAAATTCCCGAACAGATCAAATTTCAAATGACTATTAATATCATGGTAAATAGAATGTAATCAATGAAAATACACTGATACAGTATATTTTGCATAAACCAAAATAGAAATGATTATATTTCAAAAGGTAATTGTGCAGAAGTAGTGATTTTGTTTTTTATGGACATATTGATACCACAAAAGCAAATATGTTTTTAGTGAAATAAAAGACATTTTCTAGATTTTAGAAAAAGGTGTATTTAAATTTTAAAACTTTTAAAATTGAGCTGATCCTTACATTAATATATATATATATATATATATATATTAATGTAAGGATCAGCTGTGTTTAACTTCATTAATAGACAACAGGATGATGCATCCATAAAGGGTTCCCTTCCTTCAGTCAGTAAGGGTTGGAAAACAACATGGTAACTGTATGGATTATACATGTGTGGCTACAATGCAGATATGTTAACATGCATTTTCATAAATGCATAAATACACACTTAAACATAAATCAGTACATTGTAACCACAACATAAAATAAGCATGTTGTGGTTAGGGGGCATTAGCAGTTGTATTTACCATCCTGACCATCACTTAACAGGACTCACTTTGTGTCTGTGTGTGTGTACACGTTTGTGTGTGAAAGCTTTTAGTGGGACAGAGACCAGGCAATCCCTCTTCTCTAACTGTCAGAGAGACCTCAACTTCTCTCTGATTGTTGTTCTGCGGTTCTATACCAAGCACACAAACACACACACACACACACACACCTCCAGAGTGCCGGTCCCTTCTGGTTTGCCCTCCCTGCACACAAAGCTCCACACCCCGCCCTCACACTCCTTTTATGTTCTTAAATATTGATAAGTAGCTTTGCAACATTAATATCTTAGATGGCTTACAAGAACACTTAAATAAAATCTCACTCACTCCCCCTCCCTCCTTTCTCCCCTCCCTGCCTCTCACTTGTTTTTCATTTGTGTAATGCGTTTGTCTGTTTGGGAAGTAGAGAAGGGGGGGCTGAGGGGGGGAAGAGGATTAAAGGGAGGATGGTGTGTGTCAGTGTATGTTTATATAATGAAAGTGGGTACTTGTTTTTGGATTTAATAAAGTAAATTGTAGAAAATTGCACAGAAAAATACAAAATGGTGAAAGAATTATTATAGCTGCTCTCACACAGTATTGATGCGTTACAATTTAAAGGCACATTTTGAAAAACTCAAAATAAATGTAAATCTGGGCAAGGGTCGGTTACTGTCTTTAAGATCTGGATATCTGCGTGCGTTTGTCATATCGTTCACATGAAGCAAACTTCATGGTGATCTGCATCACATGATGCCATTTACAATGACGTGTTCTGAGCTATACTAAAAACAAACATTAGCCAATCAGCTTCCTTCACTACCTGTCCATCAACATGATAGACAAGCATTATAGTCTGTGTCAAATCTTCTGATGCTACTTCTGCTTCAACCAAATGGTGTTAAGTAATGATACTGGCATTTATAGTGGGCATCCATGATACATAGATACCAGAAACACAACATTGCTTTTCATTAACATTCTGTCTAGTTTTGTTTATGTTGCATTACTAAAATCACCGTAGCCTTTTTTCCAAGATGTCCCACGAATATTCATTTACGTCATTTGCCTGTGAAGCATACTGTTGAGCCGTTTGTTTTGAATTGGATGCACACTTTGTCATTTGTAATATTAGCTGACTGAAACAGTCAGAGAAAAAAAGACTGAGAAGAAGAACAGAAAGATCACCCACATAATCTGACATTAAAACTGCCGGCATCTCACTTAAAAAGGGCTTGTTAACACTCACCCACAGTGGTGTGTAAGTGTATGTGTGTGTAGTTTTCTTGTGTGTGACAAGATTTAACCCCGCTGTGGTCCTGGGAGGCTGATAGAGAGTTTAAAAGGGATTAGAACAGGATTAGAGTCCAACTGGGAGGGATTAGCCCCCTGACTCTCAGAGCGGCTCTCATAGCAGCTATCAGACACACATCTGTGACACATGCACAGGTGAGCCACAAGTGTTGTGTAGAGACCGTGCACTTTGCCATTAGTATGTACTGAAAAAAGGATGTTTTTGAAGTCTGTCGACATGTCAGCCTGCAGAACAACGCAGATCAGCAAGGCCATTGGACCAACTTTCACACTGTGAAAGACCACTTTATTTACCTTCAGTAAACTTTTCAGCTTCAAAGTCAAATCACGTTTGTCTAAATATAATATCAAACATACATTTTGCGTAATATGTGCGCACACACACATACAAACACAAAGAAAAGGCCCTCTTGACCGCGTATTTACCCGAGCGCAGCCTCTTCCTTCAACAAGACAAATATATGGTCCAGAGCGTTTGCCGCTACCGTGTGTGTGTGTGTGTGTGTGTGTGTGTGTGTGTGTTCTGGTAATCATCACCCTGTGGGGACTGCAGACTGTTTACACAGTCACGCAAAGGGGACCGGTTACAGAGTGGGGACCAAAAATGCGGTCCCCATAAGGATAACTGCTTTAAATCAATAAACAAGTTGTTCTAAAGGTGCCTGTGTGGTTTTTAGCTTTGGCCCAAAATGCATGTTTTTTGGTTAGTGTGTGTGTGTGTGGGCTTCAACCCTACGCCCCCTAACACTTTTTTGGTGCTACTACATTCCCTGCTTCTCACACACACTTCTTCCAAATATGGTTGGGTGCCGCCCACTTCCTGGTCCTCATTAGGAATGATTAGGAAAGCAAGGTGTTGTTTTCAGTGTTAAAGACCGAAAGCCGCATGGTGGATGATAAACCAGGTTATTTACTGCAATATTCCTCAAAGGAGCTGTCTCCTCTGTCCAGAGGTGAAAGTGAGAGATACAAGGTAAGCACATGTGCATAACAATTAATTATAAACATTAGATTGATGAAATAACTTTAGCTAGTAAGATTGCTAACTTCCCTGGTAGCTCTAAGTTGCTACAAGGCTTATTTCATGCTAACGTAAAGACTTGGATGATAACTCTGGGAGGTAATGTGGTTACATTTATTCAGTTAACATTGTAACGTATCTCTGTAATAGCTGTACTTTTCTCGGCTGAGGTCTTCATTTTGCATGGAATTAAAAACAACTACTGGGCATAAATTAAAGCAGCTTCATGCAATATCAAGAAATGTATTCATGAAATGTAAGTTATAGTAGAAATCATTTTAATTAATTGTGTGAGGCTACAGAGGGAAGATTTGAATGATTTTGTGAGAAATTTAATAGTTGATATATTGAGTGAGAGCTTTACTATATGACCATTGTACAAGAAGTACACAGAGGGTCTGTTCCTCAGGGTGTGTATCCATTTCAGTTTCAAATAGATAAATATATGTACTGGTAATGTAAATAAAAGTCACACTAATTTGTAAAATCCTTTATGCAGTAGGAAATGCCACGGCGTGTAAGCCCTCTTAATGATGCCTACCATCATGTTGCTACAAAGACTGACAAAACAGCCAAACTGGAAGTCAGGTATATTGACACAGTGAAAGGTAAGGTGCAGTCTTTCGTGATTGATCAGTTAAAAAGCTACATAACTTATCTGCTGTACATCTAATACTAAACAAAGTACATTAACTAAACACTGATTTGCAGTGCAGTTTCTGTGTCATTCTCATCCGTTTTATGTAAGTGGTATGTTCTTTTAGTACATATGAGCATAGACGATTTTAAAATAGAATAACTGTGAGGTTTTTATTTTGTCTTTTACAGGGCGTGGTGTGTTTGCTAAGGGTCCAATTAGCAAAGGAGATTTTGTTGTTGAATATAGAGGAGATATGATAAGTGATGATGAGTCTCAGAGAAGAAGAAGACTTTACCACAGATCATGTCAAGGATTTATGTTTGATTTCAACTGGAGGGAAAAGATATGGTGGTAAGACAACTAAGATATGCTCCTTGTACACAATGCTGCAACATGTAAAAAATACTGAAAAAAATAAATTCCTGTTCTCGTTTTCATCTTTTCAAGCATTGATGCCTCTAGAGAAGATGGATCCTTCGGGCGCCTTGTTAATGATGATTACAAACATCCGAACTGCAAGATGAAAAAAATCAAGGTGAATGAAAAACCACACCTCTGCCTGTTTGCCTTGAATGACATTAAAGAAGGAGAAGAGATCACTTATGACTATGGAGGCGAAGACTACCCATGGAGAACACAGGTATGTTAGTATAAACTGTATAAAATGGCTCATAATGTTGCAGAAAGATAAAATATATGTCTGCTTTTCTTCAAGTAAAAGTTCAAGTAAAATGAATGGGGAGATAAGGACAAATAAAACCATGCTGACAGAAAACTTAAAAACAAAAGCGTTAAACACAAACTGAGTATTCTTAGAGGAACAAGAGGCATGGCAGTATGAAATCACACACAACTTAATGTGTCAGATATGATACTGCAAACATTTACCAGCTGCCAATTACTGCCAAATATAATGCCAAAATGAAACCCCCTTGGGATTAAGTATTTATGATTCTGACTCTGATTAAAACATGAAATGAAATGCTGAATTCTCTGCATTTTATGAAATGGAGAGAAATGGACATAAAACGACAAAAATGTAAACAGACTGCCAGCATTGCTCCGATTATGGATGACTATAATCATCCACTGTCACTACCAGAGACTGACATTGATAATGGGACCTGTCCCAGCAGCACTGATCAACAGGTACAGTCATGTGTGTTCCTTACGTCTAATCCTTCAGTGTATTTGTGGTCAAAGGTTAAATTTTTTTAAATCATTTTAAAGAAGTTAATGTGGTAGTGGAAGACTGTTTTTGTGGAAATCTAGTGATAATCATTACATCTAAACAATTTTCTATAATGAATACAGATGGTCAGTGGTAGAAGAATGTTCAGGGTTGATCTGAACATTTACAAATGTTTGTTTCTTTGTTAATTCTTACTCTAAAATGGACACTTACGGGGTCCCCACAAGACACACACATGTACTCACACTCTTTTAGTAGACCTTTTGATTTGGGGCAGAAACTGGACAAACTGGTCCCCATAAGGAACTTTATCACTGTGTGTCAAATGTCCCCACAAAGGACACATTCTTCACAGTGTGTAAGCACAGAGACTGGTTGTTAGAACCAGATTTTATAATGTAAATTTCATGTTTTCTATATGAATTCTGGTCCAGATCAGTATACGTCAGTTTAGTGATGCAGTTTAAGTAAATATTTTTCCTTATTTGCATATTTCAGTACATTAGTGCTTAATTTCAGCATTTTGTTATCTTGTTTCATGTTATAAAATATTGTAAATATGTCTTTACAGACTGCCTTCATTGAACTTGTTCCCGTGGCAACGGATGACACCCCTCTTCCCTCACTACAAGAGACTGACATTGATAATGGGACCTGTCCCAGCAGCACTGATCAACAGGTACAGTCATGTGTGTTTCTTACATCTAATCCTGCAGTGTATTTGTGGTCATGGGTTACATTTGTATCATTTTAAAGAAGTTAATGTAGTAGTGGAAGACTGTTTTTGTGGAAATCTAGTGATAATCATTACATCTAAACAATTTTCTATAATGAATACAGATGGTCAGTGGTAGAAGAATGTTCAGGGTTGATCTGAACATTTACAAATGTTTGTTTGTGTCTTAATTCTTACTGTAAAAAGGACACTTACGGTGTCCCCACAAGACACACACATGTACTCACACTCTTTTAGTAGACCTTTTGATTTGGGGCAGAAACTGGACAAACTGGTCCCCATAAGGAACTTTATCACTGTGTGTCAAATGTCCCCACAAAGGACACATTTTCACAGTGTGTAAGCACAGAGACTGGTTGTTAGAACCAGATTTTATAATGTAAATTTCATGTTTTCTATATGAATTCTGGTCCAGATCAGTATACGTCAGTTTAGTGATGCAGTTTAAGTAAATATTTTTCCTTATTTGAATATTTCAGTACATTAGTGCTTAATTTCAGCATTTTGTTATCTTGTTTCATGTTATAAAATATTTTAACTATAAAATATGTCTTTACAGACTGCCTTCATTGAACTTGTTCCCGTGGCAACAGATGACACCCCTCTTCCCTCACTACAAGAGACTGACATTGATAATGGGACCTGTCCCAGCAGCACTGATCAACAGGTACAGTCATGTGTGTTCTTTACGTCTAATCCTGCAGTGTATTTGTGGTCAAAGGTTACATTTGTATCATTTTAAAGAAGTTAATGTAGTAGTGGAAGACTGTTTTTGTGGAAATCTAGTGATAATCATTACATCTAAACAATTTTCTATAATGAATACAGATGGTCAGTGGTAGAAGAATGTTCCGGGTTAATTTGAACATTTACAAATGTTTGTTTGTGTCTTAATTCTTACTCTAAAATGGACACTTACGGGGTCCCCACAAGACACATTCATACACACATGTACTCACACTCTTTTAGTAGACCTTTTGATTTGGGGCAGAAACTGGACAAACTGGTCCCCATAAGGAACTGTATCACTGTGTGTCAAATGTCCCCACAAAGGACACATTCTTCACAGTGTGTAAGCACAGAGACTGGTTGTTAGAAGCAGATTTTATAATGTAAATTTCATGTTTTCTATATGAATTCTGGTCCAGATCAGTATACGTCAGTTTAGTGATGCAGTTTAAGTAAATATTTTTCCTTATTTGCATATTTCAGTACATTAGTGCTTAATTTCAGCATTTTGTTATCTTGTTTCATGTTATAAAATATTGTAAATATGTCTTTACAGACTGCCTTCATTGAACTTGTTCCCGTGGCAACGGATGACACCCCTCTTCCCTCACTACAAGAGACTGACATTGATAATGGGACCTGTCCCAGCAGCACTGATCAACAGGTACAGTCATGTGTGTTTCTTACATCTAATCCTGCAGTGTATTTGTGGTCATGGGTTACATTTGTATCATTTTAAAGAAGTTAATGTAGTAGTGGAAGACTGTTTTTGTGGAAATCTAGTGATAATCATTACATCTAAACAATTTTCTATAATGAATACAGATGGTCAGTGGTAGAAGAATGTTCAGGGTTGATCTGAACATTTACAAATGTTTGTTTGTGTCTTAATTCTTACTGTAAAAAGGACACTTACGGTGTCCCCACAAGACACACACATATACTCACACTCTTTTAGTAGACCTTTTGATTTGGGGCAGAAACTGGACAAACTGGTCCCCATAAGGAACTTTATCACTGTGTGTCAAATGTCCCCACAAAGGACACATTCTTCACAGTGTGTAAGCACAGAGACTGGTTGTTAGAACCCGATTTTATAATGTAAATTTCATGTTTTCTATATGAATTCTGGTCCAGATCGGTATACGTCAGTTTAGTGATGCAGTTTAAGTAAATATTTTTCCTTATTTGCATATTTCAGTACATTAGTGCTTAATTTCAGCATTTTGTTATCTTGTTTCATGTTGTAAAATATTTTAACTATAAAATATGTCTTTACAGACTGCCTTCATTGAACTTGTTCCCATGGCAACAGATGACACCCCTCTTCCCTCACTACAAGAGACTGACATTGATAATGGGACCTGTCCCAGCAGCACTGATCAACAGGTACAGTCATGTGTGTTCTTTACATCTAATCCTGCAGTGTATTTGTGGTCATGGGTTACATTTGTATCATTTTGAAGACGTTAATGTGGTAATGGAAGACTGTTTTTGTGGAAATCTAGTGATAATCATTACATCTAAACAATTTTCTATAATGAATACAGATGGTCAGTGGTAGAAGAATGTTCCGGGTTAATCTGAACATTTACAAATGTTTGTTTGTGTCTTAATTCTTACTCTAAAATGGACACTTACGGGGTCCCCACAAGACACACACATGTACTCACACTCTTTTAGTAGACCTTTTGATTTGGGGCAGAAACTGGACAAACTGGTCCCCATAAGGAACTGTATCACTGTGTGTCAAATGTCCCCACAAAGGACACATTCTTGATAGTGTGTAAGCACAGAGACTGGTTAGAAAAAAGTACTCTTATTACTTAATCTATTAATTGTTTTCTCATATTGGTAATATGTATCTCATCTAAACAATAGTTTAAAAAATGTTTTATCCGCATATCACATATGTGCTTATTAATTTGAGTATTTTGTCATTTAATTTTGATTTTTGTTTTACTGTACTTGAGATAAAATGTCATTTATACTTTCTTTTTCTGACAAAGTTTTGTAATGAAGATGAGATTGAGGTACCAAGACTGAGACGCACCAAAAGTGTCATAGTAAGTTCTTAATTTTGTACTATCAATCATTTCTGTTTCTCCTAATTCATTTATTTAAAATCATCAAGTGACTTGTGAAGTCTAATCTGAGAAAGAATAAACGATCACCTTTTTTAAAATTTCTACGTTTTACAAACAATATATATAACAATTATATATCTTAATTTACTTCAATCATTTGTGATCATAGTACAGCTCTACGTATTCATAATATTTTTTCTTTTCAGATGAAAGACATAGATCTTGAAGATTCCCCAGAACTATATGATACAACATCAGGAAGTGCTGATGATTACATTCCAGATACCACATGTGAAAGTGATAGTGACACTGACACTGGCCTTAAAGCAAACACAAGGACAACACGCCGGTCTCTTGATGAAAAACTGGAGGATTCCAGGTCAGGAAGTTCCCCTGTCTGTGACACCACAACACCATACCAAATCACTGCTGACAGAGTTTCTCTGCCATCTGATGACACTGAAGCAGAAGAGGAGCCTTCTTCAAGTCAGGCTGTAAATGACTGCATAGTTGTTAGCACATGCCAAAAAAGAGGGGGAAAAAGAGTGTATGACAAGAGGCACTACTGCTTGTATTGCAGTAAGCCCAATGCCAAGATGGCAAGGCATCTAGAACGTGCACATCAAAATAAACCCGATGTAGCCAAAGCGATAAGCTTTCCAAAGGGTTCCAAAGAGAGAAGAAAACAATTAGATCACATTCGCAAGAAAGGAAACTTTGCACATAATGCTGCTGTTATTGAATCAGGAAAAGGGGAACTAGTTCCCTCTAAACGACCATCTAAAGAAGCACAGGGAAATGACTTCATGCACTGTGCATACTGTCAAGGATTGTTCAAAAGAAAAGTCCTTTGGCGACATATGCGTCATTGTACACTTAGACCAGGATCTGTTGCAACCAAACCTGGAAAGAACCGTGTTCAGTCCATGTGTACATTCACAGGACCTGTTCCAGGCCATATCAGTACACATCTGTGGAAGGTGATCAGTGCCATGAATCCTGACCCAATCACAGACATAATAAAAAGTGACCGGGTCATTATTGATGTTGGACAGCACTTGTTAAACAAAGGCGGCACATCAGCCAAGAATCAACAGAATGTACGAGAGAAGATGCGAGAGATGGGTAGGCTGATTAACAACGCCAGAAGAGTCACCACCTTAAAAAAAATGGAAGATCTCATAAATCCAAAAAAGTATATGGAGACTGTTGCAGCTGTTAGGGCTACATGTGGGTATGACAGTGAGACAAACAAGTTCATGATTCCATCACTAGCAAACAAACTTGGGAACACGCTGGTTAAAGTAAGCAAACTTTTAAAAGCTCAGGGTTTAATCTCAGACAACAAAGACCTTGTGAAGATGGCCAGTGACTTTCAAGAGGTCCATCAGGAAAAGTGGAATGAGATGATTTCAGCTACAGCACTGAGAAACATCAGAGAAGCAAAGTGGAATGTTCCCACACTCATGCCTTTCACTGAGGATGTCCAGAAACTGCATGCGTATCTCAGTCAAGTGCAGGAAGAGTGGTACAAGTCACTCTCTGAAAACCCCTCCACAAAAGCCTGGATGGAGCTGTCAAAGGTGTGTTTGTCCCAGATTATTCTCTTTAACCGGCGCAGAGAAGGAGAGGTGGCGAGCATGCCATTATCTGCATTTTCATCAAGAGACACATCTGATCCACATGAAGATGTGGACTGGGCACTCTCTGAAGTGGAAAAGAAACTCTGCAGACACTTTTCAAGGATCATCATCAGAGGAAAACGAGGTCGCCCAGTTCCAATCCTCCTGACTCCAAAAATGCTTCAAGCATTAGAACTCCTTGTTGAGCAAAGAGAAGCTTCTGGTGTTTTAAAAGACAATGGCTACATGTTCGCAAGACCAGAAGCTATGACACATTTCCGAGGTTCAGACTGCCTCCGTGGCTTTGCACAGATGTGTGGTGCAAAGTGTCCCAAGTCACTGACATCCACCAGACTGCGAAAGCACGCTGCAACCCTTTCAACAGTGCTGAACATGACAGACACAGAGATGGACCAGTTGGCCAACTTTCTTGGACATGACATAAGAATCCATCGTGAATTTTATCGACTCCCTGAGAAGACATTGCAGCTTGCCAAGATCAGCAAACTTCTAATGGCACTCGAGCAGGGAAGACTCGCTGAGTTTCATGGAATGAACTTGGATGAGATTGGGATAGATCCAGATGGTGTGTTATTTTACTATTTTATGTACCTTTATGTAGTTTACATCTGTTCCTTCAAGTTTACTTTGGTAAGCTGTACTTCATACATTTTTTTTGTTACTTCAACAGAAAAAGTTGTTGACTGTGACGAGGAAGACCGGAACATTCAGGAGGAAAACTGTTCATCTACTGTTGATGGTCTGTACTGCAGTAAGGGTTGTCAAACATACCTCTCTGTTGTTATAAGCGTTCTTTCATTGCAGTCCTGGTGTATAAAAGGATTTCAGCAGTCTTGGTTAGTAAGCTCACTAATAGTTGTTTCATTGACTGTAATTGGTAGGTAGAAGATCAATCATCATGAAAAAAATCATTTATCCACTGTATCTCTTACTTATTTATTTTGTTTGGTTATTTTCCACAGAACTGGACACAGAGGACACACCACTTCATACTGAAGGTAATGAAATTACACCACCACCTCCTAAGAGATGCAGACCACTACCATCAGGTGATGCAACACCCTCAGGAGACAGTATTCTCATGTCTTTTTCCAAGGGTGAGCCCATCACAGTCTTCTCTTTCATTTACTTCCTCAACAGTTTCAAAACCTTATTTAAAATGCAACTCTTTAACCTGCCATATTCAGTCAGCAAAATCAAAATTCAGGTGACTTGATTGTTTTGATAAAATGTATTAAACTACAAAGACACAAACTTTGACATTATTACAGACATAAAATGAAAGAAACAACTGAGGCAACAAATTCTTCTTTTGTTGTGCATAAATCTTAAAATCTCAATGCTCAGAAACCTAGTCCATAGTTATTGATGGAATTAAATGCTTCGATATAGTTTTTTTTTGTTTTTTTAATCAAATCTTTATTATTTCATTAATGTCTAAAAAAATACCCACTGCAATAGCTGGATTTAACAATTTTCTTTTTCATTTGCTTTGCAGAATCCACAAATCAGTATTCTTAATTTGTAATTTCATTCACATGTAAAGTGAAGATAATTTTGCATATACTGTACTTTTGGCATTTATATTCATTTCTGAATTCCAGCTTACACTGTTACACTTACACTCAATTACAAATGTTGCAGGTAAAACTGTCCCAAAGAAGAAATCCCCCTGGCAGCAAACTGAGGTGCAAGCAGTGGAGAGGCACATGAAACAGTTCATCACATCTTGTATTGTACCAGCAAAGAGTGATTGTGAGAAGTGTTTGAGGAAGGAACCCGAAGCTCTTAAGAATCGGGACTGGCAGAACCTGAAATTCTATGTTTACAACCGCATCACAGCCTACAAAAGGAAACTGCAAGATAAATAAAATTGAACTAAGGTCATGTTCTTCAGTTTAATATATATATATGTATATATATATATATATATGTTGAAATTTTTTTTGAATAATAGTTAAATTAAAGGTTCATCTTTGATATTAAAATTGTGAGTTGGCTGTTTTGGGTATACATAGTGGTTAGAAGTATATTCATTATAGTGGCCTGGTTAGTAGTGGATAGCTGGTCCTGGTATAACAGGATTTGCAATAACATTTATCATAGTTTTTTTAGGTTTCTGTACTGGTGAAAAGATACCTTTACACTGCTTTATCTACTAATAACTTTTAGGTTTTAAGGGAGTTAAAACTGAAAAATAATAATGTCCCCACAAATACATGGGAACCTGTGTGAAATATGCAAATAATATTCAAATTAGGTCCCCATCAACCACGTTGACTCGATTTTTCACAGGTCCCCATTTATGATGGGGAAAACATTATTTCATAATTTCAGCAATTTAAAGGCGTGTATTTGCTAACACAACAGTGCTTTGTGTACCTGATTTTTTTCAATGCTCTAGGAGGTCTAGAAAGGCAGGTCCCCGCAGTTGATGTTCAGAAAGTTGGTCCTCATTACCCATGGAAACCAGTATGTGTGTGTGTGTGTGTGTGTGTGTGTCGCAGGGCAGTTTTTCTGGGGGAAGCCAAATGGAGAAGAGTGATAGGCTGACGTACGGTGAGGTTCATCAAAGTCATGGCGTGCGACGGCACTCATTTTTCATTGGCTGAGGGGTCCCGCACACGCACAACCTGCAGCAGCAGGCCCACCTGAGATAAAGAGAGGAGGAGAAGAATGAGAAGGAGAGAAAGAAACACAGTGACAGAGGAAGAGAGTAAAAGACTAACACAAGGGAGAGTCGTGAGGAGAAACCAAGAGCATGAGAGTGGGAGACACTGGTGGTTGGGACAGTTTGAACGACAGCGTTCTCCCTTTTACATTTCACACCCGGACGCACCTCGCACCGCCGGGGGGAGGAGGCAGGGAGGAGGTGTGGAGGAGGTGTGTGAGGTGTGGGTTGTTTTGCTCAAGGGAGAAAGATGGGGAGATACATTCTGAAGATGTTATTATTATACGTTTACCTTGTTTTGGACTCACGGGAGACACACACACAGCACATGTCCACATACATGCACCAGCATACACACAGATACACACTCAGCTAGAAGTTTTGCTTATTGCAACTATAATGATGCTGATTTCCTGACCTTTGGCTTTACTTTACTTTGGCTTTAAGTACTTTTTGTAACTTCTTCATTCGATACCTCTGTAAAATATGTCTCTGAAGATTCCCCGTAGTCTAATTTATTTAGCTGTTAAAGTCTCTAAAGATATTGTTACGCAGAATGTCTACAGTATGTAGATAAACGGAGCCCCTCCATTATCTGTTAGACAACTTTATCATGCACTATTGCTTTAATTATTACTAGTATTATTCATAGACAGTATAAGTCAGGTCAAGTTGTTACGTGCCTGTGCGGTCACACCCACAATTCAATCCTAATTTTACTCTCCCTCCCACAAAAGAGGAACTTATCAATAGAGTTTTAAACCACACTGTTTAATTCTGCTGGCTTTTCTAACATGGCAGTCTGTGGGGGTTGTACAGAGAGTGCATGTCTTTCCTTCTGTAAGGCCTGTCCCTGTCTCTGTGATCCCTCAGCTTCTGGATGCAGACAGTTTGTTGTTGAGACCACCAGTTGAATACATAGCTGTAATTTTAAATGTATTCCTGCAAAAAACAAAATACCTTGATCCATGATCCCAGAGCTTTCTCCATGTGTGTAGTATTAGTTATGTGTGTGCGTGCGTGTTTGGTTTGGTGTGTCACTTGCAGCACACGGAGGTCATCATAACCGTGTGTTGTCCATCGCAGCTGTCAGCACACATTTGATTGTACACACACCTCGCAGTTGCCCCCCGGCAGTAGAAACCCTGCGTCTGTCCACTATACTACACGCTATACTGGACCCATCATTCAGCCACTGTCACACACAAACACACACTTAACAGAGACACGCAGGCAGGTACAGACACATACAGATAGACTGAATGTGACAGAAACACATACACAAACGCACATGGTCCAGCAGACACGCATCACTTATCCACACTCCCTCCTGCTGCTTAGGTTCAAGCATACACACTCTCACTCACTCACAACAGACGGCTTACACTGAAAATGAAGCTAATCCATCACCTGGAACACACACACACACACACTGCAGGCATCGTCACCTTCACAGCTCACCTACTATCATTGTGACATCCGTGCCTGCTGGACACTGTAGCTGCTGTGATAAATTTATAAATGCATACGCATACATGTGAGTACACACCTACGCATTCATCCGAGTTCATATCTGCTACCGAGCAATGTTGCTATGAAAGATATTTAAAGAGCTTTTCTCCCTACAGTCTCACTTTGTATGCACTTTGAATCTTCAGATGGACAGAAAGCTCCGAGTTTAACCTCCACCATGACAGGACATGCCATGAGATGGCCTAATCATGTTATCAGTACACATTTTTTTGGTTTTGCATGTGTTTTCAAGATTCAGAATTACGTCTCCAAACAATCTCCTCCTCCAAACTCCTCAGACTTTCTTATGTGTGATTTAATGATGTGAAATAACACACAAACAGCTTGAAATGCAAACATACATGATACATCTTGCCGTAAAGCTTAGGGTAGTTAAGAAAAAATCTGTAAGCATGAGCCTCAGGTGAGCAGCAAATGTGGTGGGTGGGGACTAATTTACACATCTATTGATACAATGCATCCTCTGCTGTTGTACATGCTGGCTCTCAGGCATGACTCATTGGGACAGCTAAACAGACAGATCTGTTAGTAATATTATTAGTTTCACCTGTGCTCTCTCTTGTATGATAAGTTCAAATATCTCATTCAAATGAAAACACTCTCACAGCTACCAGCAGAACACTACCTACAGCAATGACCGATACAAAACTCAAACCAGAAATAACCCCCAAACAACAACAACAACAACTCCTCAGAGAATCACTGGTGTGCATGTTTGACAAATGCTCGCCGGCAGCGCTGCAGTCTCGTCCAGCAGCTTGCTGAAGGCTACAGCAGTGTCGTTTCATGGCTCTCTTGTTACTGGGCTGTAAATTCAGCGGATGGCTCCTGTCTCTGTGTATTGATCCGCTCCGTCACCTTGAACCTCAGTATTGACACATGGGGCGACGCTGAGCAGGGAAAAGCGGCAATTTACCGACCCTCAATTATGACATTCATAGATGATGTCACAACAGGGGCATGGGGCTTTGAGACACACACACACACACATAGACAGTCCGTCAAGGGATTGAATCCATTTGTTTGAGTTTTGTGCGCCAAAACACACACACTCAAACACACACTAAGAAAAAGCTTTCCATCCTAAACAGGATTTAATGGCACCCTGTGTGATTTGGTGTGTGTGTGTGTCTGTATCTGTGTGTATCACATCTGACAGCCTTTCTAATGTCTGCTGTCCTTTCACTCCCCAGACAGATGGTTCACTGGACCATGTCATTAGCAGAATACAGTTGGCCATTATAATGTCATATTCAATACTACATATTAATAGTAAGATGGCATGAGGCAAAACAGCCATTGCTCTCTGCTTGAAAGCTGTGTGTGTGTTCATCCAGTAAGAACAAGCATAGCACTAAAAGTCCTGTAATTACTGTGCAACAGTCGGATGCAAAGACTTTTAATGCATTTAATAATCACATAGCTGTAACTGTGGCCTGGAGCTCCATCAGTCTCAAATAGTGACTGGAAAAAATCTCTTTAGGGAAACTTGAAATGAAAATGGTGTCTATGTCCTCAGCGTAACCCAGCGTAGCAGCAATAAACTCCACTGTTTCAGCTGAGCAGAGCTAACTAATGCCAAAGATTTGTACACTAAAATTTTACATTTTAATCACATGCACTAGAACCATATGAACCTACTTCTTATAACCTTTTACTACCAAAAAAAGAGAACTGTCATTTGGTTTTCTGAGTCATGATTTTAAAAAACAAAGACAATTTGTGCAGGATCTGAGACCACCTTGTCCCTGGGCACAAAAAGGCACCCGTCACTCGAAGTTACATAACTTTTAGACTTTATAGAATTTGATACCCCTCCAGAGAGGAAATTTATCAAGAGCAAACGTGTCATTTGTGCCACACTATTACATGATTCTTTCTGCATGAGGACAATTGTTGGACCTATTAAAATGTAATATTAATATTGTTAGACGATTGACTCCACCACAAATGGCTTGAAGAGAATTGAAATTTTTGTTAAATTACGTGTTTACTCAGTGTTTTACTTTCTCTTTGCCAGTAAGTGATTTTTTTAATGATGATCTCTTAGAAAAGTGCAGCATTGACAGCAGTCTATGAGTGGCACAACGAAAAGACAAAGGCTATTTATGAATTAATTTTCTATGAGTTTGCTCACATACTTTGTCCATATGTGGTCCTCTATATTATCAAAAAGACTTTTTTAAAGCCATCCGCTCTCCTTAAAATAAAGAGTTAAATGATCTTTCAGTGACCCAACTTTGGGTCCTGACCTTCATATGAAGTACACTGTTATATTACACTACAAATGGATTTTGAATTGAAGCCATATCAGATGTCACATATCTGATTCTGTAAGTAGTGGCCAGGGGCCGCCCAGCCATCGTTAATACTGTATTCACAATCCATTGATGACATCATGAAAAACTGTGTGTGTATGTTTTTGTGTGTTTGCCCTCCAAAGACTGGTTCCTGCACGCACTGACACTCGTAAACACACACACACACACAGAAACAGAGACACACTCCCCAGGGCCTGAGTGCTCTCAGTGTTGACCGCTGAGGATGTGGGTCAGAATTAGAGGGCAAAGACAGAGAGGGGCTCTTAACAGGCCACACAGATGGGCCACAGACACATGGACACAACATACACACGCACACTCTGGGAGGTCAGGGTTCACCTGGAGATCCTCTGGTCACTGTCCATCCATCAGTTTTATTACTCGGAGCAAAACAGAGAGAGAGACGCACACTGAAAGAATGGGAAGGAGGAGGGGGATATACGTTTACTGCAAATACACATATGAAGCATGTTAGATTTCATTTGTGTGTTTACTCTCAAACTCAGATGGCCTGTATGTATTTATGCATGTCTGAATGATTTCATGCATCATGTGTGCTTTAGAATAAGTCTGTATTCCTCTGTGTGTATCTACTGTACTATATTATTATTTCTCTGCATTTTCCCATGAGAGAAGGGCAGCCATTTTGTCCTGTCACTCCGCTGTGCTTTTTTTCCCCCCTCTTGTCGCCTGTCCAATAATGACAGTTTAATTTGCCAGCCAATTACACCTGAGCGGTATTTAAATGAGCCAATCAGGACTTCTGACAGGATGACTAGTTGCTCTAGTTAGCGCTCAGATGCAGAGGTCGATTTACTCTCTGACTCACTGCAGTGATACACTGTGGAGGGAAACATTGACAATACATAAAAATGTATTAGACAAAAGGGTGCACTTTACACCATGTCAGCAGGTTTGTCTTTTTTATTTGAATGTGACATGAAGAAACAAAAGCAAGAGTTTGAGAGGGGATGAGCTTAATCCTCCCTTGGCCTGTATGTAAATAATATCTAAGCATCTTATCCTACTCATTTATATAATGGGGGGAATGAAACATTGGGTGGTTCATAAGCTTCCTGAGACATATCTGTGTGTGTATCTATGTGTGTGTGTGAGGGATGCTCCACTATATGTCGAGGGAAAATTATACACATGTAGGGAATGATAGCTAAAAAATGTTGTTTGTACAACATAGTTTTTTGTAAATGTGACTAACTGTATGTGTTTGTATGTGACTGTGTACGTGTGTGTGTGTGTGTGTGTGTGTGCAAGTGTGTGTCCACTCCTTGATTAAACAGCCCCCTTTAATCCTAGCTGCTTCCTGCTTTCCCAAGGTCCCCTCCAATAAGCATAACTACCTCCTGACCGCACAATAACTGTAACTGTGCTTTTTAATACCGAGTGATGGTAAGTAAAAATAACCTGAGTCTAATATCTTCAGATTAAGTACATCTTTTACAGTCTGGCTTTGTCCTGCTGTGCTGCTTTAAGCTGCCCTCACATACACACAAACACTTACTCATTCACACACACACACATTACATATTCTTATAATCACAGTGGCATAGCCATACTTAAAAATATTAAATGTAGCTGTGGAGAGCTTTACAAATTGCACTTTTAAATAAGTGGCCTGACCCACACGAGTTGTTTTGGCACCCTGGAAAAAAATTACTCTGCCTGATGAGTATGTAGCAACATCAAATGACATGAGAGAAGAAGAACCTGTTACAGTAATGACTCTCTGTGGGTTAGGCCAAAAAGCAAGGCGCTAATGCTGCCAGAGTTGCAGATTTAATTACCACGGGGACCAGGAGTTACTTTTACTTGGTAATGCAGTGGGTTGATGCAGTCATTGTGGGATTGTACATATTGGTTATGTGGTTTTGAACAATCTTAACTTTGATCAAGCAGATGCTCTTGTACTAACATATATTCAATGTAGAAAGGACAAAGGTAAGGAAAGATGCTGAGAAAACAAACACAGGATTATAGAAATGGGTAAACACATGAAAGAGACAGTGGGGAAATCACATGGTTTATGTTTTATCTGTTTGTTAATTATTTCTCCAGTTAATTTCCTTTTGTATTTAGATCATTCGTTAATACTGTTCATCTGAGATTCATGCTAATAAAAGTGAAAATGGGAAGGATGGAAGAAGTGCCATAAATGGAGAAGAAAAATATCTGGAAAAAAAGACAGAGAAAGATGCTAATTAGAGTCAAGAGGAGGAGAAAACATGTTTAATGAGTAAAAGGGTTAAATATTCTTAAGCTTGGCTGTAGAGGAAAGTGACACACTGCTTACATAAAGTCGTATAGACTTGTTGGAGTCAGAGGCCTTTACACACACAGAAAACCAAACAACACACACATACATACCAGGAGCAAAGCATGCTGGGCTTTCCCAAGAGTGAGTGCAACCCTGCTGTGCCACTGACATCATCCTCCATTAACTCCATCATGCACAAATACAAGTATGTGTCTGCCTCTTTTTAGAACAGGAGTGAACAAGGTGGAATATGAAAAGAAATAAGGAAGAGAAGGAAATGAGACAAAAATGAGATAAGAGATGTAGAGGAGTAATGGAAGACTTGCTAAAATAGGGAAAGTGACAAAGAAAACAAGATTAGGAAAGAAATGACATGATGCAAGTGCAGATAGGAGAGAAAAAAGGAAGGTTTGAGGAAAGGAGAAGAAACAAACATGAAACAAAGGGGATAAAACTAGATAATTAGAAAAGGGGGAAAGAAAAGGTAAAATAAGAGATAAGACAGCCGGACATGGAAGTGGACCAAACATGTCTCCTTTGTTTGTGCTCCATCTGTGTCGGCATGAACAAAACGAGCATCAGCAGCTCAGTTAGTTAGTTAGTTGGTTAGCAAGGGAATCAGCAAGTACTTAGGCCCCAATTATCCACTAAATCTGCCTCTCACTCTAAATGAGATTATTGCCACACACAGAAGCTGTGGCTCCCATTGGGTTCCATTAACTTTGATTACTCCTCATTATTTACTTACAGCTCTGCCACTGTTATTGCTTTCGCTCACACATTCTTACAGAAAAAGACGGGGAGTCGGGGGGCCGATGTAAACAGGGAAGCACACATTACACAAGTATATTCAAACACATATAAAGACAGGGGAAAGGGAAAGGAAGAGAAAAGACAAGGAAGAAAGTTCAACTGTCAGCTTGAACATTTAATAGAATCGACGGAAGGAAAAAGCAGCTAAAAAAGGCCATTGTGGAGAAAAACACAAAGAAAAGTACACAGAGAGAGATAACATTACATAAAACACTGCATGTATTGTCTCCAATACATGACAACATGGCCACCCATAAGCGATCATATGTGACATACACTCTCAGTTCATGCACAATGATCTCTTAGCATATAAGTTTTAAAAATGCTAAAACAGAATGTTTAACAAATAGGCATCAAAACAACAACTCTGTTCAATTTAACTATGTGTAATTCAGCATTTTAAAACTCCTTTTATGTTACTAATCGGTAGCTCTACCAGAAAATGCAAAGCAACACAAAGACAATCTGAGTCAGCCTCCAAGCTAACACTTTTCTTTTGACCGGAAAAATCATACTTATGTTTTTAAAGAGCGCCCTCGTAATGTGAGAACAGCCCCTCTTTCCTTCACGCATCTACTGTAAAGAAAAGAAGTTAGTCTGGTGACAGGAGAGCTGTTCAGTTGTTCTGGGCCTTGTCCAACACTCACGGCACACACTGCTCTAATGTCACACTCTTTGTGCACTAAGGCGGCATTCAGGCCAAATTACCAGGGCGAGTGACTGTGTGTGTGTGTGTGTCAATGTATTTTGGCGTAGCAACGTTATGTGTGTAAAACCTATTACCACATCAGCATTAAGGGATCACAGCTGTTTTGCCTCCGAACTTTTAGATTTTCTGGCAAAAAGGAGAAACTACACAGAAGCCAGGAGAGGGGAAAAAGAACTCAGCTCTAAGGCCTAATTTCACCAACATTGTCCCTCGTCTAATTGCAAAATCCCTCCGTCTCCCGTCCCCTCCCTGTCATGTGTCTCTGTTGCGCTCCAAGGTAAAAAAAAGAAAAAAGAAGTCGGGTTCTAATTTCATTTTGGTTTGTCTTAGGACAACTCTTAGATGTTTAATTCTATCCCAATTTCATGTAATCAGGCAAAAGACTTCCCTAGAGGGAGGGCATCGCAGGCCAGGGCCAGCCGTGTGCTATTTGCAAATGTAATTGGTTCACCTTTATTCTGCTCTCTGTGACGTTCAGGCCATCTTTTCTCTCACTCATTTATCCCACATTATCTTTCCATCCTTCTATTTTTTTCCAGTAGCCACACGATCTCCCTTTCTTCCCATCTCCTTCTCCTCCTCCTCCCCCGACCCTCCCCTCTAGGCAAAACCAGCGTGGTTGTTATTGTGATTTCATATTTTCTTCTCATCCCTGCCTCTGCAGCCTCTGGACATTGACTACAAAATCCATTATCATTTGTATATTTTAATTATGCAAATGAGGATAGCTCAGCTGGCCTGTTGGAGGCTGCAGGGGAGAAAGCAGGAACTCCATTGCGGGTGATTACAATTCATCCGCTCGTCTCGCTTTAATTGTAACAAGCTAATTACCTTGTTTCCATTTAGTTTGAACAATGCCAAAAAAGAAAAGGGAACAGTGATAGCTTGGCTTAACTCATGCAGTGAAGCTAGCTGACAGGCATGGAAAGGAGAAGAAGGGGAGTTGAAGGAAAGGAACAGAAGACACTCAACAGCAGTGCTGTCATAGAAACATATACATTTCTATACAGTATCTCCCATCTAAGCTCGGTGATGAATTTTATCATTTGGTTTCAGGGTTGGTCTGAACATAGTCACCCAGGGTTTGTGTAAAGTTTTGTAACTTTTGTTGTTTTCAACCTTCACCGTGGCAACAAGGCATGTAAGTGAAGTTGCTTGTGGTAAGGCCACGTTCTTATAGTCCAACACCAGCATTCATTCCCAAATTTCCCTGAGGGACCTTCCCAAAGGGATTAAAGTATATTCTATTGTATTCTATTCTATTCAACTTTCCCATCCTTTCATTCAGACTCTAAGCAAAACTATGGTGACTGAGAGGGCGTAAGGGACTGCTAGTTCAGATAAAACATCTTAAGTATTTGCAATACATGTGTTGTCACATGGATGGATATAGTTTCCTAACTTATTTGTAAAGTGGCATTTTTGCAACCAAAATAATATGTCTAAAAGCAGAAGAGAGATGCCTGTCTGCCACAATTGTAGTAAAATGCCCAGAATGCACTTGTTGCCTTCTTAAACTTGTTCAAAACTAACAAGAGTAATATAAAATGTTTATATTGAAGTTGGAAACAAAACCATAACTATTACTCTGATGACCACAGCGCTTGTAGCAGCAATAATTCACTTGGATTTGATATGATCATTTTGTGTTGCAATGACAGTGACACCTAAAAACATGCATAATGTTAGAGGAAGTTCTTCCTTTATAGAGAACAAAGGCTCCGATCCTGCTCTTCCATTGGTTTATGATCCCTCTACTTGAAACCAAGTTTGCGTTTCTGCCAGAGGTGCTCTCAGTCTCACATTCACGCCGTTCAGAGGTTTCTCACTGAAATGAGTCCAGGGCTTCTGGGGATCAAGACCAGGCCTCAGCTGAACAAGATCTCATTATCTCTCCCTCACATAGATCCATGTGCACATGTACAGAGACATATACACACACAGAGAGGTATTCACACATACACACACACCTTGTCATGCCACACTGAGCAGCTTGTCACAGTGAGGGACCCTGTATGTATGTCACCGTGAACAAGAACTGAAGTGTATCACAGATTTAAAGGAGATCATATATTTTGCTCCAGGAGCTCAAAAAGCCCAGTTTGGGCTTAGACAATGTTGCTTACCTGTTCTGTGTGTGTGTTGTGATTCTTGTCTTCATACACACACACACTCTCTCTCTCACACACACACACAGAATCATCTGTACGGTAGAGATAAATTCAAAGACCCCAAATATATATATCCATACATATAACATCAAAAATACATATACACTCAAAGGTCCGTGCCAGGCAGCAGACTGTAAACTCCTCTTACCAGCTCCCACATTCTCCATGCCCACCTACTTCCTGCTGCCATCAGGGAGAGACTTGAAAGGTATTTGAAACTGTCTTCCTTAATCATTTCCCGGATCCCGCAGGACACTGTGTGACGTGACGGAGAAGGACAGAGAAGGGGAGGGAGGGGAGTAGGAAAGAGGATAAATGTGGGGGGGGATGATGTCACACATCAGTCAAGTCTTCTTTTAAGGGTTTAGGAGGAATGCCCAGAATTGGGTAAGGGAAAAAAGTAAGCTCACTTCCTGACTCTTCTGAAACATTTGCGACTTAACAGTGAGATTTAAATTAGGTGATGGACTTCAATCTGCTTCACTTATATCCTCTCCCCATGTGTGACATAGATAGATATATATTTTATGAATATATATTTGATCTTATTATATTTGCTAGTGGTTGAATTTATTAGGCACATTTTAGCTAACCCACTTATAACTGCAGAGAGGTTAGGCTCATTTTGCAATTTAGGTTATACAGTAGCTAGTTTCATTGTACAATAACATGAAGATTCTATTCTATTCTAAAACACACTACACCATAGTCTACCTACTGTTAGAGAAACTTTCAAGAGTCAATGACAGCCAGGTAGAAGACCATCCTAACTACAGAAATGTTTGCCAAGATTAGGAGGCCACATCTTTAAGTTAGATTAAAGGGAAAACAATATTTTAGGTTAAATTACACCCTGTTAGAGCAATAAACACTTAAAGGTCGGGTAGGAGGTTTCATTCTGATGCACTTTTTGATAAATTAGTGTAACTTCTCTTTACAATCTGATAGCAACCGATTAGTTCGGCAGTTTCACTTTAAAATGAAGAATATGAATCATCTGTGGAAGCTATAAAACACTAAAAACATCAGCCAATCCTGCGCGCCCTGCACGTATAGTTGGCTGGTTGTCACTCTCTTCCTGCTCTGCGCGCACCAGAGAGGTACGTGCATGATGGCCGAAGTCACAGACCGGTTGGGAGGCGTGGCTTTGGGGTGAACGCAAGAGAAAAGGGGCGTGTGTTGACTTTCAAAATCTGGCTGACTCTCACTGAGTTTTCAAAATCTCCTACCCTACCTTTAATCTTTTTGCCACTGAAGAAATATGATTACACTCTCTCAGGGCTGAGTGTCTTCACTAGTTTTTTCTATTTGTCCCATAGAAGTGGGTATTTTCAATGCAGTCACTATCTTAGTGTTTCAACCTTAGTTTTTTTTGTCCTTCATCTGCATTTAGGTCTAGGCCTTGTTTGCTGCCTATCCTAACACTTGGACCAATAATACCTTTTTGAGCAAGAGAATTACATTTGTTTAGAAAAGGTTTGGAAAATATTAAGCTGTGAGACATCTGCACACAAGCTGCACACTTTAATCCTAAACCATGCATATGTCACACAACAATAAGACTATAATGGACACATCTGGGGCCAAATCCTTTTTTCTTTCAACTTACATTTGGAGGGTTATTGTGTGTTTCTAAGCTGTGGGCAGACATGTTAACGTGCATTTGTGTAATCTTTGATGTGTGTGTGTGTGTCCCGCGCTGGTTGTCCCAGGTATTCATACTTATTGAGATGGGAAAATTGAACACCACAGCCTGACCAACCAACCAACCAACATAATTTATTATTAAAAAAACAACCCTTTAATTGTGCCTGTTACACAAACAGCACATCTTGCATGCAGGTTTATTTACATCTAAAAAGATCAAGAAATACCCTCATCCCTAAACCACTGCATGAAACTCTGACCCTCTGATCCTATTATGACTCTCGATTACTTCAACATACAGATGTTAAAGCAGATGTAAATACCAGAATGTTCAGTGAAGATGGGAATAGACTGATTGTACATCCTTGGTAAATATGTAACTTTCACTCAGTGCAGCAGTTAAGTGATTTGATGCCTGTTTGACCTATATGAACGGTATTAGTGTAAATCGCCATATGTCTCCATCTACCTCTGATCACATTGTGAAAAAAACATGACTACCTCATGACTGCATTTCTCATGTTCACTTGTTTTAAATATACCCTTGAATTACACAGAGCCCTTTAAGTGCTGAGCAATTCTCAGGGACGTCTTAGCCTCTAATAAGCTTTACACAACTGTGAGCTTTATGGATCACACATCCATATGTTTGAAGCCATATGTCATCTGAGTCTATCTGTGTGGTTGACTATACACAGTGTTTGAAAACAGTAATCAACTGCTTATTATAGTATGTTACAGCACTGGCAGTATATATAAAGTACAAGGCATTTTTGTCTGCTAATAGAAGTGGATTAGGTCATGAATTGTTTGCTCAGTATGTGTCAACAGATATGAAAATCTTTGTTTCACTAAACATGTTTGTAAATTGAGGGCAAAAGCATTGTGGGCAGCAAACACATTTATTAATGAGGCAGTTATGTTAATCAACTAAGAAATAATCAGGAATGAAATCTTTGTCAGTTAATTAATACACTTTTGATTAGTTGCAGTAAGCATTCAAATTGAGGAGCAGCAAGGATTCGAGATTTCAAAAGATGTGTAGTAGTACTACACTGTGTATGATGTGATATTGGGCCAGCACACTGTATGTCTAAATATGAAATATGACTATACTTCTATTTCTGGAACATGTTGCCTAGAATGAACTACTACATTTCAAGCACAAGCTAAAGCTTATAAAACTGTGACTTACAAATGAGGACAGCCATATGTAACTAATCCTACAGCTCTGGATTGAGGGATTCCAATCCAGGATTTCTCTGACATGCCACTTAAACATTAGTGTCTGGGGTGTATATATTTCTTTTTTTATTTGCATTATTTTACAGTTTTGCCTCTCAGACTTAAAGGTAGGAGATTTTGAAAAAAAGTGAGAGTCAGGCAGATTTAGAAAGTAAACATACACCCCTTTCTCTCGGAGCTCACCCCGAAGCCACGCCTCCCAATCACATGGACGTGCATTACATGAAGATGCGCTTCTGTGACTTCGGCCATCATGCACATAAGTTGGCTGATGTTTTTAGTGTTTTATAGCTTCCACAGATGATTCATATTCTTCGTTTTAATGTGAAACTGCCGAACTAATCGGTTGCTATCGGATTGTAAAGAGAAGTTACACTAATTTAACAAAAAGTGCATCAGAATGAAATCTCCTACCCTACCTTTAAGGTTCATTGTAAATAAAAATGTAAAGTTAAAAAAAGTAATGGGCTTAAAGCTACAGGGTTAGAGGGCCTGGCCCACATCTGTTCCTTGATTCAGTTTTTTGGTCTTTCACATACTGTACGTTTAGGAGGATTTGTTCCTTAAATACAATAACATTAAGGAACATTCTGTAACATACACACCCATCATGCAAAAAAAAACAACACACTTAGTCAGTAATACATCCCCCAGATTCAACATATGGTTACCTATATGCTAACAACACAAATACATGCAATGCCACTCACAAAACTGGGGTTTGAGTCCCCTTGATACCGCAAACTGTTTTCACTCACTATTAAATTCTGTTTTGCCCACGGTTAAGTTCCATTTTGGAGTTTGGCATAAAAACTAGTGTTTAAGGTTAGACATTAAAAAAACAGGATAAAAGATTGGGTGAAGATCATTTTAGTCATGGATACAAGTTCAGGCCATGATGAACATGTAGAGATGCAGCCAGAGAAATACACTCACATGTTGTTAAAGACTGAAACACTGACCATGTGACGCTTTCCTGGTGAGGCTGAGCCGGCAATCTGCATTATGAGTGAAGGTGCTAGTCCTGCAAATGTTCTGCTTTGAGTTGTGCGGTAGTTGCACAGGAAGACTAAATAGATACAGAAAATGAGCTAGTCCACTATATTTATGAATTCAGGGTGGAACTTTCAGTCTCACTTTTCTGCAACAGGGAAACCTGCAATGTTCTTTTGCTGTGACTCAAAAATAAGGACAAGCCTAAGCATCCTTGAGTCCTGAGTCTTGCTGGTGTGTGTTAAAAATGGATTGCTTTTGTATATCTATGTTAAAATCTAACATAGAACTTACTTGTCATGATTTATTGAAAACATATTGCTGATCTGCTAAATACTACACTTACACATGCACAAAACATTGCATGAGAAGAAGATATGTCTGTTGGTTCATTATGTAGCTGGAAACCTGTTACCAAACATCAGCCAAATACCCGAGAAAGCCATTAGACAGGACATTTAAAGACTGACTTCCTCTTAAATATCGTCTTTATAGCCTCTGTTTTTCAAATACAGCTTAGAGGTTCACCAGCAGGCAAAGAGAGAGCAAAAGTGTAGAGGGAGAGAGATTTAAATCTGTAGCATTCATTTAGAGATCAGACACTCAGAGAGGATCAACTTAAAGCTGTGTCTCAGCCTCACATTTCACTCCTGTACTTATGTTTGAGTGTGGGGCACACACGCATCCATATGTACAGTAATTACTGAACATCCCAAACGGTGCTCTAACAGCCTTACTGTGAGGGATTTCCATTATATATTGGAATTTCCATTCACCAACAAGAGCAGTGGCACTGTCAGACACTGATGTTGGGGATGTTTTAGAGGAGTTTTGTTGCCACGAGGAAGCAAATGCAACTCACCAGTCAAAGTTTATGCAGATGATGCTCAGTTTTATGACACTGTGAAAGTCCCTGTTTGGGTACACAGAGAACTCATTGTCTGTGATGTACTGCATTAACCTTCCCAATGATTAAACTTGTGTGCCAATCAGAACAGCAGAGGCCTGGGATTACAGCGGCAACATCTGTGGATCGTGCTAATGGCCCGCATATGTTTTTAATGTTTAGATTTAAAGTCAACATGTTGCTCTTAGTTTCATCTAAGAGAGGAAGGCAGGGTGAGGGAGGGTGGAGGGGCATGGGATGATAACACACTCTCTCACTAAAATAAGTAAATCATGACTGAGTGCAGCTGTCATCATTAACCAAAGTACCACTGATGACAAGAGACCCACCCAAACTCTGCCAGTGTCCCTGAGCACTTAAGAAAACCCAAATAGCCCCATCTGTCAATTTTACACTCTATGATTCTTACTTAGCACACAGAGCCACTGTAAGTGTAATATGCTGTGGGGGTTTTATAAAAAAACAAATACACACACCAAAACATATTTATGCTCTGAGCTGGTATTTTTAATCCGTGTTTTAGAGTGAAAGCCGGAAAAGGAAGAGTATTTTAAGAGTCACATGCAGGGCAGGGCAGGGGGGCCAATTCAAGTCAAGTGGAACTAAAAGGAACAGGCTACTTTATCTCTCTAATGTACAATAGATACAAACGTCTACTTCCTATGAACAGTCCACTCAGGTGAGATCTGCAGTGGATGTGTTTAACCTTATAAAATGATGATGATACTTACAGCAGTTGCCATTCATTCTGAGACTTTGTCAATTTCACTACATGTCTAGGACATACAGTGGAATCAAAACACTGTTTCTCTGTCACCTTAGTGTTGTAGATACAAATAAGGTGTATAAAATAAAATAAATAAGGTAAACTAATGATCTACACAGAGTAAAAATATAAAATATAGGTTGACCTATTCTTTTGACATATTAAGAGAATATGTAAATTCTATGTCTCTATAAAAACCTGAGTGCAAAGTTGGCTGCAGTGTACAAAGTAAGATATATGTAAACATCAGCAGCATCTGTCACCAATGTTCCGTTTTACTAGTAGCAGCTTGAAATAACAGGATAGCATGTTTACCTGTGATGATGAAGTATAAATCTTTTTTTTTATTCTGCTAAATTACCATTAACTGCGGATTAGCTTGCAAGCATTTCTTAGTTTTAATTGTGTAAAAGTGTCACATAGCTAATCTCTGATTTAGGTTCAGATTTTCTTTTCATATGGCAGATCAGTGGCAAAATGTAAAGTATGTTTTGGCTCCATATGCAGTGATGCATCCTGATTAACACCCTATAATGTAATCAAAAGTCAAAATAATAAGTCTTGTAATTATACAATGGTGGTATGGTGTATATGAATGAACCTCAGTAGGAGTCCAGCGTGGATGTGTTTATGATCTTGTTTATTCATTAGGTTGTGAAGAGATTATAAAAAGAGGGAAATAATCCATCAAAAATATACTAGACATGAAAAACATCTTGTGGCATCTAATGTTTGTGTACGTATTAAGAAGGCCCAGCGTGTTTGTGTGTGTGTGCTTCCATGCACTTTGTGTTTGTGAGACTAAGAGCTTGTTTGGATGTCGATCATCAAAAACAACAAAGACTCACATTTCCCTCATCATTAGCGCCCTCGGATCACTGTCACATACTCTCCATGTCGCACTCTGTTAATCCCTCAGTTCACATACTGTTGTAGAAGGGTATTTACGCATCAGTGGATCAGCAGTAATTCACAGAGAGATCAGGCAGAATAATAAAAAAACAATATAAAAGCTGTTTTGATGCTGCGTTTTAATGTGCCGGGATCAGTGCAACATAAAAAAAAACAATACAGATGTAAAATCCTCCATATGTGCCATGTATGATCCTGTTTGTAAGACAGATCAGAGTTGTTGTGTCAAAGAAACAATTATGTTTTGATTGTGAAATTTAACCAGCATGAAATGTAAACAGACATTTGATTAGAGCAGTTCTAAAGCAGTAAATAAACGTGTGAAGTGTGGCCTGTTTTTACGACAAACTAGTGAGAAAGTTACTAAAAGTAATGAAAATATTTTAGTGTGTGTAATTTCTTCAGTGAAAAAAGATGATTGCAGTTTTCAGGATATCACAGGTTATTATTTTCCTGCTCCGTCCACAGTGTGTGTGTGTGTTTTAATCTCTCGCTACATGTGCTGTGCTTGCTTTTTGCCGGCCTATCTGTGTCCTGCATATGTGTTTCAACTTAATCCACCTCTTCCACACACACACTCACTCACTATTGTTTCACAGAAGGAAAAAAAAACAGCTAATATTGGTTGTTATTTAAACACCAGAGCAGATAGGCAGCTGAACAATAATTATTTTCTGGAACAATAATTATTACCATTTAATTCTGTTGTTTACCATTTTGCCCGGTGGCCCCTCTTTAAAAGGCAGCCTCTATCTATAATGGCGAGCCCTTGAGCAGAACTACATTTAACACAAATATCAAATAATTAAAAATCAAATAATTGGAAAGGAAAAGTGTGTTGTTGTTTTTTTTTTTTTTCAAATATTTGAACATTAATTGCCAGAGAAAAGTGTGAGCGGGTCCTTTCCAGACCACTGTTCATGGTGGTTTTTGGTATTAGAAAACACCTGATTTCATATTTTTGAATTCATGTTGTGAAAATGGTGATTTTTTAAGTTATTGTTAGTCATCAGATGCATTATTTTAAATTTTGGAAAAACAAATGAAATGTATTGAGTCTATATTTACCATGCAGCTCATGCATGTACTTGACCACTGTATTGATAACTGGTTGATGCCGGGCTATAGACATGTCCTGATTACTGCCTAATCTGTTCTATCAGGTGACTTAATTTGACTTCACTGCCTCAGTTTCTGTGTCCTCATACCATGCATGCAGTCATTGTTTACTGGGTCACTCGACAAGAACAGTCCTGTGCTTTTCCTTCTGTGGAAGAAAAGGGCCTGTTGAAAGCAACACAACTAAATCGACCATTGAAATATCATATCATATACTTTGTGGTCTGCCATATTTGTTTATCTTTTATACAACATGAAAATAAATAGAGCTAGATCAGCCGTGCACTGTTTAATCTGACAGACCTCTTTGATGTGTGTGTAACAGCGTGTATGATCGCCCCTGTGCTGTATGTTTGAGGGGATTAGAAGCCGGATCACGGGATTACACAATTAAAGCTCGCCTGGGTTGAGGAGGGTCACGCTGATGTGATATGGCATGATGAAAGAAGGTGTGTCCACACAAACACATGTTGACTGTCATGTAAGCTGGTCAATGATGCATGCAATTTGTCATTTTTTTAAATGAATCATCCTTAAAATACATGCCACATACTAGAATTATTAGCTGCTCCTTTATGGTGTGACGGGTGTAACCAGAAGGTCTGTCACAAAGATCATCCACAGTTTGCAAATGACTTCCAGTTAGTCTACTCTTGACCATTTGAAGCCTCCAAAAACCCCAAATTCCATCACCAGCTCTGCTTGCATCTCTGCAACCATGGCTTTCAGCACCTGCTAATCATGTGTTGAGATCTTGGCAGCTGAGGTCATGGATGCCACTTTTTCTTTTCCTCTCTTCATCTGCTTGATTTTCCGATGGAAACTCGCCTCTCTCGTCTCTCTCCTTTTATTCACCCCCTCCATGCCTGCTTCACTCTCTATGCTGCCTGGTGATTAAGCGGTAGTTTAACCTCCAGTCCTCATTAATAATAGAGGAATAGAAAAAGCCCGGGTTGTTCCGCTTCCTGTCTGTAGCACTAATAGAGCCTTTAGCGTTCACATTAACATAGCTCTTGTTTACTCAGGCAGATGGACAAGACAAGCCAGGAACATGGACATTGAGAAAGATAAGACACATAAATGCATCATGCCTACAGTGTAGTGCATAGATCTTATATGGCCAAAAGTATAAGGACACCTGAATGGAAGCCAGAAGGCTATTATGGAAGGATTTCCTCTGGATTTTAGAGTTTGTGTGCCTATGAACACAGTGTACAATGTGACAAAAGATGTCCACATAACAGTTACCTTGGGTTCCAGTAAGACACTAAAAGGCAATCATGACATTAACTTTTCCAAATGTGCTTATAATATGCCAGAATTAAAGCTCTTTACAAGGTTAATGACAATGACTCTCTATCACACACACACACACAGAGAGAGAGAGAGAGAGAAATAGTGAGTACAGGCCTTATGGGACGACATTTGTGGTAATTCATTCAGAATCCATTTTAACGCATTGTGCAAGCCTAAGTGCCAATCTTCCTTTTTGGTGAGTTTCCATGATTTTATGTGCCATATAAAAACGATGCAGTTTGCTCCACAATGGCCTATTTAAGTTACATTACTGCCGAATATTCCCCAGTAAAGAAAATTAAGCCATGATGCTGTGAGATCATCTCAGTTAGTTATCTTCTCCCCGCAGAGATGTGTCGCTTTGACACCCCGCGGAGAGCTGAATGATTCTCTTGGACGAGAGATAATAGTCTTACAGTGTGTCTTTGGTCTAAGATTTCTCCCTCTCTCTCTTTTTCTCTGTGTCTTCTTAGATCCAAAAAAAAGTTAAAAAATATGTTCTTGATCATAATTATGCAAACATTGTAGGTGTGATAGAAGGCAAAAAAAGTATTGTGCAATAACTTTTACTGTTTATGACACAGTCTCATAAATCAGTTCATCTATATTCATTAATGTGAAGAAAATCCTGTAAATCCTGCTTAGGATATCGTCTCCAGTTCCTAAATTCTGTTTAAATGCTATGAGAAATGACATCACAAGTAATATAAACGTACCATTAGTTCTGCTGACTTGTTACTGAAGCACAGACTTTCTAAAAACATCAATCTGTGTAATATTCAGAAGATAAAACGTTAAAGAAGCAGCGGTTTAACATGTTTTAGCTCATTAACCTCAAATTGTATTGTGCATGTTACAGTGTTCTATAGTATAAGGTTTTGTTTTTTTTTAATAGATTTCCTGGCTTAGATTGGTATCAGAGCTTCCCCATGAGGACAAGAAAGTGCCTGGCTCTCAGCTCCATTATGATGTGGTGATAATGTAATTTTGACCACAAAAATAAAACCAACAATATTCACAAGAATTTCCCTCATTAACAGTGTTAAGTTGGATTCACCGCTGCGTTGCCGAGAAACGTGAATCAGAATGTGTAGCCTCTACAGTTCTCAGCAGAGGAAAGTTTCACGTCATGTCTGTATTCACACACATGCTCTCTCTCTCTCTCTCTCTCTCTCTCTGGACCCTGCCCCTCTGACCTTGCAGGCTCTCTCTGCCTGCCTTTAAAGCACAGTGTAGCGCCCAGCAGTCTGTCTGCTCTGCAGAGCTAATTGGCTCAGTGTTCACTGTTAACGTCTCATTACTCATTCCACTTAGATAACTTCCACAAGTTTGCTTGTGTTCAGGGGTCATTAAATGTCAAGCAAGCCTTTAATTACGGACCTGGATCAGCTCAGTAAATAAAATTGCATCTCCGAGCAGCTCTGAATGTACAGCGATCTACGTGAAATATAACCACTATTTAATATAACTATAATGAATGTTGACAAGGAGTCCTAACAGCATTGAACTTGAAGCTGGTCTTAGCAATACTGAAACATATTAGCACATATAGTTCAAGGGAGGAGGCTCTAAACTGACTACCACACAGTGTGAATTAAAGCATGGACAGCAACATTATGTACACATGGACTGACTTATTAACAAACCAAAGGGTTGCTGTTGACCTTTCTTTAAATATAATTGCACATGCGTCTCACATTTTGAATATTAATAATAATTATTGGTTTATGAATTTACTCGTTTACATTTGGGTAAAGATGATGAAGTATTCTTAGTGTAACACAGCTGTAATTTAGTGACTGCCCCAGATCATCAGCTGCCTGGATGATACGGCTGTAACAGAGTGGGGTATACGTGTTTTTAATGAATTTAACTATGGATTTAAAAAAACAAAACAAAACAGCATGGTGTTGGCAGACAAGACTTCATGACGTAACAACTCTGGAGGCGAACTCTAAGGTGTTTTGACGCATGCGCTCACTTTAGCCTGCAGTCGATCTGCTCTTTCCTAGATTTATTTCTCTGAGACATCTCTTATATGTAAAGACAAAAATGTCACGTGAAGAATTCATTTAATTAATAATCCTGTAATAATTCAACTCGCTTTCTTTTCTCAGACAGAACGCATATGAACTCAAAGCCTAGAAAGTATCCGTATATAATTAATAAAAACTCTGCTTCTGTGAATCACGTGATATTTTTTTCACCAAAAAAAACAATAATCTCCTAATAATTCATTGGCTGGTGTTCCAGATCTTCTATGAAATATTGGAACGTTTAGTGGCTGCTCTGTTCTGCTAATTGGTACAAGCGCCTCAGGCAGAGCTCACATCTAACAAACTGAGGAGACAGCATCGCTCACGGGGCTGCGGCCGTGTTGGTGCGGAACACAGTAAAAATAGAGGCATGACAAATAAAGCTCAATTAGAGCAGATGGCTGCGGCCGCCTTACTGTTGCTAGTGGTTTTACATATGGCCGTGAACATATAAAACAACCATCCAAAGACAATGTAACACAAAAAAAATGAATTTGAAAAAAAAAGGTTTTGGACTTAATAGGATACAGTGGCCTACAATAAGACTGAGCATTAATCAATAATATTAGATCATTTTTTACTCTAATATTATTTGTTTTTGAAGCTGGAGAGAGAGAAATGACCCCCCCCCCTCCCTGTGTGGTGGCACACTAGAGAGGCGTGCGCGCGTGCACACGAACACGCGCACAACTAAATCATAAGGTTTATGATTATTAGTGAAAATTGACGGATTTTTAAAAAACAACAAATCACTGACAATAGTCTTAATAATGAATATTTTTTTCTCATTTGTTAAGAAGTGTGTTAATTGAAATGCACAGTAAATCTGAACAAATAAACAGAAGTGTCCCATTCAGTAAAAAGACGTGCAGCATTAAGGAGGATTAAAAACTGCGGAATGCAGGAGGATTGTGCACCATATTGTAGCCTACATATGCCTTTAAATCCACCATAATGAATGGAACACTGCTGTATGCTGGATCATTTCTGATTCAGGCCTGTTTTATAGTCCGTTTTAAAACAATGTGAAGTAGAAACAAAAAAATATAATATTATTGTAAGAAAAATAATTTGCGGAAAATACTTTTAACACATGAAATCAATGGCGTGTGGTAATTCAGACATGATCCAGTGTGTTTTGAGGAAAGGGGTGATGGATTTCAATATGGTAATCACTCACCCGGGGCATGTTTCATTTATTGACAGATTTGATGTTAAATGTCTCAAGCTCACTTAGTGTTGTAGCTCTTAATTTATTACGTTTTGGGCGCTCTCTCTTTTTTCTCCCTGCTTTGACCCTCTGAGGTCACACAAGCAATTCTTTTTTTAAACGCATGATTAATTTCTCAGTAGGGCGACCGGCTAATGCATTATAAAAAAACAGTGAAGTGAAATGTATTCCAACGGGGCTAATAGCGCTATTGTATTCCAATAAGGCATTTTGCTGCCTCACATGGTTTAGTCATGCTCAGCTTTTGATAACATGTCAGACATCTTTAATAAGGCAGAGGGGAAGTTGTGTGTCATTATGCTCTTTATTTGCAAAAACCGCTTTTATTATTATTATTATTATTATTGAGGTTTTTGTATTTTCATTTAATAGGCTAGATTTTTGTAGAATTTCCTTTTTTTCGAATAGTAATTTCGAAAAACATATTTTATAGATAAAAACTTTCCAATATGGCACTTATTGCAGCTAAAAGTCCGAAAAAATAAATTCCTAAAATTCCAAGTGCATGCTGTAACGTCAGTGAGACGTCATAGGTCTGATTCTATAATAAACTTGTGAATACATGTTTTCGTTTGTAAGCTGATTGGTTATCACCTCTTCAACCTCCTCTACCTATTTTTTTATTTTTTGCATCCTATTTTGTACTTCTCATCTCTCTATTGTGACGTCATCGGTGTCAATAGCGGCCCGTGCGTGGCTCGCGCTCGGGTGTCCCCCCCTCTCTTCCTCCTCCTCCCTCTCTCTCTCTCTCTCTCCCACTTGTCCCATTGCAGAGTGTTCCCGTGGCGTCCGTCCGCGAGACAAAAGCACGCGCGGTGACAACCTAAATTGGTTTGAAAAGGAGCAGATGGGGCTCACGCTCTCTCCTCTCTGTGTTTGTGTGTGTCCACAAACACACACACAAGCACAGATTTAAGACTGAGCCTAAAAGCAATCCTGTCATGTTTATCAAGATGCTATTGAGGAAAAACTGCCGAGAATAAATTACAGCCAATCTCAATAAACAGCAGCCTTTTAACCAGATTGACAATTGCTCAGACAGATACCATGTAAAATGCACAAAGAAGTTAAAGACAGGGTTGGTTAAAGACAGCTTTCCTTAACTTTCAGTCTTTTATAGTTTCAGTGGCATTAATCAATAATCTTCTTTAGAGTCTGTAGAAAAATAAGTGGTTGTTGTAAATTGTAAAATAGTTGTTGTTTCTTTGTATTTTTGCAAAGAAATGAAAGAAAAAAAATAAAGAGAAGTCCACCATGTTGGGGTCACAGACTGAAAAGAGGTGCTTCACTCCATCCCTGTTTGTTTTATTTCCCATATATGTATTATTATATATTATTTTATTCTGCAAGCAGGACTGTGTGAAAATGTGTCAAAGTTGTTTAAGGTGCATGTGTCGGACAAAAGACCACTGTAAACTCTGCTCTCTTAGTATCTGTGTTAGGATTATGAGTTCCTAAAGGACAGCCACTGTCTGTTATATATGTTCTTTCTGTGTCATGGCTGCAACTTTGTTATTGTACCCTATAGCCCACAATGATCAGTCAATATTTGGTAGCAGACTTCTCCGTGTGCAGTCATCCTCTCAGACATTAGGTGTTGATAAAAGTGAAGCAGTTAATATAATGCAGGACTTCCTATTGTCAGACCTGTGTAATGCTTGAGCATCACTATGCTCGGTCACTCTAAGTGCTCAGTGCAGGGGTGTGGTACGGAGTCTCCCCCCTCTCCAGAGAACACACCGATCCCTCGTTTTGTTAAATAAAATAATCCACTGAAGATTTTGGAGGGCCCTGTTCAGGTGTATTGTTGCTGCCTTTTATAGCAGCCTGCTAGCCGTGAGCCTTCCTGACCCTCAATTACAGCAGATGATATAGGCTACAGTGTGCTTCCTGCTGCCTTTTATCTCCTGGGAACCAACCTGCACATGTATAGAGAGTCGTGTTTCCAAAAGCCTTCTCAGCCTTGAATGTGGGTATCAGCTGCACTGACAGACATTACTCTGATCCCCAGACTGCCTCTCTCTCTCTCTGCCTGCTTGTCTGTCTGCTGTCTCAGCTTTTTATTTTTCCTTTCTTCTGGCCCCTACGGTCAGGCTAATGTTTTACTCCACACTGTGTCTGTGTTTAAAAGCCACATCACAAATGCCTGCAGTCTCTTCTGCTGCCAGCAGTCACTTTTAACATTAGTTTGCTGGTAATTAATTTGCAACTCAGGGTGCAATGTGCAGTAGACCAGCAGACACACATCTGATGGCGGCAGCCTGTATACTGTACTTATGAGAAGTGTGGAAATGTCAAATTAATTTCAAATGAATATTCATTAGGTCACTAATAGAGTGGCTAAATTGTGTTCAATTTGAAATTTTAGGTTGTTGTCATAGCTGTTAAAGGTTCATTGTGCGGGACCCAAGAGGCATGCGCGTGCACGCGCGAATGCGTGACTTTTCCAGCGTCATTCAGACGGTCCAGCACAGAGCAGCGCGTGAAGGAGGGGGGGGGGTGAAGAGCGTGTTTGTGTATATGGAGGTGCGTGCGTCCCGGATGGTGGGCTGAGCTCGCGCCAAACGCCAATCAAACTCAAGGCAGGTGTGCGGTCGAGAGAGCGAGAGAGAGAGAGAGGGAGAGAGAGAGAGGGATTAGGACGGAGCGCGTGTCTCTGAAAAGGGAATAAAGCCGGCGCGAGCGCCGCAGTTTACTCACATCTCACGCGCAGCATCGTTCCGCAGTCAGAGAATCCAAAACAGAGCGGCAGCATCTGCACGTGTTTCCCGGATATCTCACTCTGTGTGTTTCCCAGATAAAATGACTCATTCAAAGCTGCGCAGGAGGAATCGATCTTTCTTTTGACGGGGACATTTTTGACGCGTTTTGGGATTATTCCCACAAGTCAGAGGTAAGAGCGGCGTCACCAGTTCTACTGGGAAGTTTGTGAAACTGTTGTTAACGTGTGTGTAATGTAGCAAATGTGTTAGCGCAATGACTGGAAACAAAATGTCACATTCCGTTGCATCTCCATCCGGAAATAACTGTCGATTATTATTATTATTATTATTATTAATAATAATAATAATAATGATATTATTATTTTTATTATTATTATCCTTTACGGCTACCACAGTTAGATCTTGTTGTTAATATTGTTCCATAAAAGTTCGCCTGGCCATGTCGCCTGCAGGCTCGTTTACAGCAGGCCGCAGGGAGATTTTTGCTAAAAATAAAGCTTGCGCCGAGCGGCAATAAAATGACAAAGATAGGCTACATATGACAGAATATGTGTGTAATATGTGGATCCTGTGCAGTAATATATGGTTTTAGATTTCTGGATCCGTGTGCTTGTAAAGCCCGTGTTTTCATTTGTAATGGTTGTAATGGTTTTTTGAATATGCAGGTGTTAAAAATTCTTAATTGTAGTAATGTCTTAATTATATGAAAAAAAACAATGGACAAACTGACAAATCTCGTATGGAAGAGTTTGTGTTTTTTTTATTTGTAACGCAACCATAATGCATAAAAGAATTGTGTAATAATAATAAATAAATAAATAATAATAACATATAGGCATAAAGTTTGCATCAAAATATCGAAGTGATATTAAAAAAGAAATTAAAAAAAAAACATTGTAAATGAAAGTGTTTAAGTTTAATTTGGTGAAAAATATAGCAGAATACATTCAATGAAATTTCCACTAAGTATATATACTTTCATTTGACACAACCGTTCTTTAATTTTCTGACGCTGTCAGTAGATTTTGAAATAGGTAGGCCCTATAAACTAATACTAACAAAACCGTACTAACGCATTACACCTGTGCGCTGCCATCCCAGAGTGCCACAGCCAGCCATTCATTTTGACTGCAGCCAAACTGACAGAAGTTGTGTGTTTTTCTGACATTAATGTGACAGATATTTTCACATGTGTGTGTTCTAGAAAATCTTTGGTTAATATTACAGTAACAGGGAGTTTTATAACTCTCTGCATAGCTGTTGTTGAAAACACACACAGGCAATCACACTTTGGAGCGCTGAATAAAGAGTAATACACTGACTTTTGTTTCAATAATATTCAAATGCATATGAGCAACAAAAGCATTGTGTTTTTAAAAAAACATTATTTCCTGTCAACCAAATACTTTATTGATATTCAGTATATTAATTCAGTTTAAACATTTTTTGCTGTAATTTTTTTAAAGTACAGGTGACATTTTATGTATTTATTTTTACTCATGTTAGAGAATTCTAACAAATTATGTCTAAAAATGTAAAATGTAAATGAAAAAACAAATATTTAGAATCTAGAAGATCTGGATCTAGAATTATTTTTTTATTTTAATATTTTAATAAATTGTTCAAATATAAAATAAATTAAATCTAAGAACATTAACATGGTACTTTATACCTTTGGTAGAGTATATGTGTATACTCTACCAAAGGTTTTTTTTTTAAATATATTTTTTTTTTTAAATAATAAACTCATTTATCTCTTTTTTCTTTCTTTTCATACAGGTTTCTCTACAACCAGTTTTCTTCCAAGTATGGACAAAACTCATCTTTCAAGCTCTAATGATATCATAATGACAAGCTCAACAGGCCCATATCAACAGGAGCCCCTGACTCCACCCAGGCCCACCCATCATCACTCCTCCTCCTCATCCTCTCCTTCTTCTGTCTCCTCACCCCTCAAACCAAATCAGGTCGGCCAGGTCATCCTGTACGGCGTTCCTATTGTATCACTGGTTATTGATGAGAAGGAGAGACTTTGCTTGGCACAGATTTCCAACACACTCCTCAAGAACTACAGTTATAATGAGATTCATAATCGTCGGGTGGCACTGGGCATCACCTGTGTCCAGTGCACTCCAGTCCAGCTGGAGATCCTCCGCAGGGCTGGTGCCATGCCCATCTCGTCACCGCCGCTGCGGCATGATCACCAAGCGTGAAGCTGAGCGCCTGTGCAAGTCTTTCCTTGGAGAGAACTCGCCACCAAAACTGCCCGATAACTTCGCCTTTGACGTATCACATGAGTGTGCTTGGGGTTGCCGTGGTAACTTTATCCCAGCACGATACAACAGCTCCAGGGCCAAAATGCATTAAGTGCTCCTTCTGCAACATGTATTTCTCACCAAATAAGTTTATTTCCATTCCCACCGCACACCAGACGCCAAGTACACACCCCCCGACGCTGCAAACTTTTAACTCCTGGCGCAGACACCTAAAACTATCTGACAAACACCCACCAAATGAGTTAATCTATGCATGGGAAGATGTCAAAGCAATGTTCAACGGAGGCAGCCGAAAGAGAGCGCTGCCCTCCTCGGCCCAGTGTTCCTCCATGGACCCTATGAAGTCTCTCCAGGGTTCAGTGGTGCCTCACATGATTGGGCGTGACCTGGGTTCTCAGAAAAGACCCCGCTTTGATGATGAGGACGATCTGGATGGAGGCAGTCTGTCTCCACGTAAGACACCTCGTAGCTACCCTGTGATCCCCGTCCCAAGCAAAGGCTTCGGCATGCTGCAGAAATTCCCCCCCCACATCTCTCTTCCCCTCACCTTATCCCTTTCCAGCGTTTGGCCTATGCCCGCAGAAAAAAGAGGACAGTGATGTTTCAGCTGGGCAGAAAGGAGCGGGCTTGTCGGGTCTTTTATGGCCTGGCCGCAAAGACACTTTTATCCTCCTTTCTGCATGTTTTGGCCACCAAGGGCAGCAGGAGGAATCCCTGTTCCGACCTACTCCCAGCCTCAGCCCAGCACCCTCTCCTCCTGGCAGACACCCCCTCTCTCAGACAGGCCTTCCTGGACCTCTCAGACCCCAGTGACTCTGCGCTGCAAGTGGCAATGGAAATGGTGTCAGTGCCACTATGGCCCTACCAGCGGGACAACCACACCCAGATCCGGGCTGTTTGACCCAGAGTGCACAACTGTTACCCCAGACCTTCGACCTGTGACATCAGAAGGCTGGCTCAAAACTATTGGACGCCCCAACCTCCAGACAAGGAAGCCGACTTACGGCTCTGCCTTCCGTCCCGTCATAAAGGATGCAGAGAGCATCGCCAAACTCCACAGCAACGGTGGAGGTGTCACTGGGGCAACAGACGAAGACTTTGGGTTGTGGTCACTGGGCCGGATCGACACCAGCGACTATCACCCACAAGCAGCTGTAGTTATGGGAAGTGAAAGCGGAGGCGATGGTGAAGCTGAATGGAGTAGAGAGTGAGGAAGAAGGAGAAGTGGACGTGGAGTCATCCAAGCAGGAGGAGGAGGAGGAGAGGAGCTTCACGAACAGGCCTCCACAGACTAAAGCAACCTGTACCTCCCTGCGCTGAGCGACAGCACCGGAGAGGACAGGGGGAAGGACAGAGGGAACGGTGCCATGTATCCCAGCTCCTCCCCTCGATCCTCCTCAGATCCCATCCAGCAGGAGCCCCCCAGCCTTCCTGCATCCCCTCCTGCCAGCCTGCCTCTCTCCAGCTCTACCCCACCTCACCGAGAGGACACAGCTTACAAAAACGTAAATATCCCCACAGGCCACTTTAGCTAATTATTATTTAAATGGTGCTGCAGTCAGGCAGTGGTGTGATCTGCATAAGCAGATTGATACGCCAGTTTCTCCCTGTAGAAATTGAAACAGTCACCCCACTCTGATCCCTGCTAATAGGCCCAGGCGTTGATTGTTTAATGGCCACAATGTGTTTGCTCTCCCTCTGTCACCCCCACCTGTTAGGGCAACTCTAATCTTAACCTGTCGACGCCCACATTATAGCAGGCCTCTGAGGGTGGGTGAGTGGGTGGGTGGGGGTGGGGTTAGAGTTATGAGGAGCATTTGAATTATCTAAGGTGACATGCTCACTTTAGAGGGAGAGTAAGTCAGGGAGATTATGTATGCAGAATTGTACACATGAAAATGACCATAAAAACGTATTTGGTGCCTAAGTCAAAAAGTGAACTAACTCAATTTTATGGGTTAATCTGTTGTGTTATTAAAGTACTATACAATGCATAGCATGTTAATGCATATTGACTTGTGTTGCAGGCCCACAAAAACAGAGATGAAGGACTACCTGCATACGTGACCAAAGACAGTTCCAGCATCTCTGGTGAGTTCAGTCTTTCAAAACACTTTTTTTCACCAAATAGAAGTACACAATCTATTCCTACGAACTGTTACACACTATCTGTTTCATCAGACGTCTGACTCAGTTGTATTATAGCATGTTTGTTTCATTTATTGTCTGAGTGAGTGGTTTTATTGTGTCCCCGTGTCCCTGCGAGCCTCATATTCCTGTGACGTTTCATTTGCTCCCCTCATCTCCCACCCTGACCCTTTTTACTGAGGAAAATGTCTCCAGTGTATTGACGAAAACACACACACCCACACACACACACACACGATGCGTACACTTAGTTATCTCCATGTGTCCGGATAACCAGCTCAGCCAATGGGCCTTACTGAATCTCTCTTCCTATCTGTCTCTCTCTCGTCGTTCTCCCAGATGAAAACAAAGAGCAGAATAGTTTCTTTGTGTCCGAGAGCGAGACGACAGCGCCGGACTACTGGAGGGAGAGCTCAGGTACTCACATATGTTTTTCTGTTTGAGCAGCTGCAGTCAGATGGAAAACGACAAACAATAAAAAGTGAAATTAGGGAGAGGTAGAAGTAACATTTTTAGCATCATTGGTTTAGCGTCTGCCTTTGTTTTTACTCTGAAGGAGTTTGCAGGGCAAATCTGAGGTCATCGTTAAACTCAAGGAAATAAATATGTATAAAAATATGAATGAGATACAGTGATCTTTGTTTTAACACACAAAGCAGTGAGGGGAAGCTCCTCAGTCTTTATCCACCTTCATCTTCCTCTTCCTCTCAGTTGGTGAGTTGAGGGATTTTTATAAATACATAGTGAGATGAAACAGCGTGGAAAGCTGTTCTGTGGCCGCTCTGCCACGGCCGCTCTCTTTAGCAGCATTTGTCGCCAGGTGCCGTTACTCTTAGGG